>NW_026731789.1:15000-130000 GCF_028476545.2 Physella acuta
ACATTTCAATACCTACATTGACTAACACAAAACGGTCGTATTTTAAAATATTTTAGACACTGTTTATTTGTAGTAAAATGTACGCGACAGAATACAAACTACAACAGCCAAAAATCCTCTTGTATTGTGTATCACAGCAAATGTATTGTATTCTTGGTTGGACAAAGGCTATGGAAGCAAATCCAAAAAAGAAAAGCAGGCTGAAATCGGAGTCAATGGCCTCAATGGCGTATTACCAGTTGACACGTATACTTAATAGTGCTGGAGTAGATCATTTCCAACACTAAAATTAAGAACAATGAAGAAAAAGAAGAATTCTGTGTATGGGAACATTTATACTGTTTTCATTCTCACATTTTGTTGTGGTAGTGTTGTGGTAGTGTTGTGGTAGTGTTGGTCATCTGTTCCATTCCACCCCACCTCCTTGTATTGACCTGATATACTTATATACATATCTTATATTTAGGTGAATAAGACCCACACCACCTACACACACTCACTGTTAAATAAAACTAATTCCGTCACGTACACTGTCCTTCGTTGCAAGCGACTAATTTACTCACACACTATCAAGGATCTTTGTAACAGGAGTCTTACCCCCCCCCCCAATCCATCTACAATAACACATAATGAACAACGTTACAAGCGACTAGCACCCCCCTCCTACACTGTTACATGTAACATATCTATGTTTCATTCGGCCTAGACTGTCGACCCCCCCCCCCCCCCCTCTCCCTTAATACCTACCTTACTGCCGACTAATCCTCCTTACCTCCCCATATATCGTTGAGCCAACTCAGCACTATGATCTAACTTCCCACCTCCCGCCCGCCCCCCACAGAATTAAGACGGCATTAACGTACCCCCGGGCTGGGTAGATTGTTTTATAACCCTCTCTAGTTCGGCGCGCGACGATAACCAGCCTTGTCTACGCTCGTAAAAAAATCAAATTTCGCATCCGAAAATATGTTTGCAGGAAGTGGCTGTAGGGTCTCGTGTCACGCGAGAAGTGAGCAAGATTTGGGCGAGATTTTTAAACCCCCGTTAAAAAAAAAAAACAACCCACCCCCACGAGTGCAAAGCCACCCACGGTCACGGGTGTGAAGTAGGGAGAGAAACCAACCCGTTGAAAGGATGAAAATGATGGGTAAATCGCGAACCATCACCCAAAACAGACGTCTCGCACCCCACCCCACGCATCTTTCTGCTCCCTATCAGCTGCAGGATAAGCAATTTATAGTCACGTGATAAGGGCTAGCACTCAGAGCGAGGCTGCGCGGTGTTAGGTTGCGCAATGATACGAGGTGGAAAAGCTTAAATCAGACGGGAATGATGCGAGTAAAACGGGATTATCTCCCCGGAGTGGACGTTTGGACCGGGTTATGGCCAGATAAGTTTAGCGTTTGCCAGGAGGAGCGCGGGCTTTTGAAACGACTTTAAAACATTTCAATGCCGCGATGTTTTATGGTGATGGCGCAGAGCTGTAATATACAACCCTGGACTGTTATATCCAGCTCGGCAGTATTATATACAAATCAGGAAATGTTATATACACGCTAAGTCAGGAATGTTATATACACGCGAAGTCAGGATCGCAATGTAAAGTCAGGATGATAATATATCTGGATTCTAATATTAAAATTAGAATAGTATAAAAAAAATAATGATTATACTACGCAAGTCAGGATAGTAAAAACAAGAACAAATATTGATTGTAATTAACAAGCCATGATCGTAATTACAAGCACGGGAGGATTGGATCGCCGATCTGATGGAGAAAATCCCAGTGGGCCCCCAGAAAAAAATACCGTTGGGTCCCCATATAACAATTCCGGTATGCCCCCGGTAAAGGTATTGTAATGGTCTATTAGTGCTTTAAAACTTTTGTCACTAGAAAACTATATATACGAAAGTCCCAATATAAATATAAGTCATGGACTATATAATGATAACATACACACTCTCAATGACGTTAACATACAAGCATGCATGTCTATATACATACACAGATAGATTACATTGATGCTGTTCACGTTAGCTGAGTATATCAGCTACCACAACAACCCACATCAGCAACCCGTCTAGCTGGTCACGTGCTTCTACCTGCAGACGTACAAATGTCTGCAGGGTCTAGCTAATTATTGTGTGAGTTTCGTGCTCTAATGAGGCTCACCAATGCACGTGCATTGTGCTCTACCCATGCTCACCCGGGTGGATGTTTAAGTTCGCCGTTGTGGGAAGTGTTGTCGTGTGGTTGTAATTGGATTGTCGTGTGGTTGTAATGAGGTTGGAGTGGTAAAAAATTACTGTCGTTCTGGCGACTAAATTATTGTACTGGTTAATGTAAATTATTGTCCTACTGCATTTGAGCAGCTAAAGTATAAAATTGTCCTACTGGTGTCTAATTATGGTCGTACTGGCGTCTAAATTACTCTCTTACCTAATGCTCACAAAACGTTATTTCACAATGAATGTATGACCAACCGATTGCTACTGTTATGTCCTAGTTGCTTGCATAGCACAACCATGAACAAGTTAGGGTGGGGGGGGTGAATGTAACAATGGTCGCAGACAGACAGACAAGCAGACAAAACCACTGGCCCGTAAAACGACGGGCTGTTTAACAGGTGTCTCGTTTCGACACCACATTGCCTATATCGGCCACGGTGTCGACGTAAGCGGTGATGATTGCATTCCTTGCGTGACAAGATAGTTCCCTGCAAGAAATGGTACGTCTGGTGTCTGGGTTTTTTTTTAGTTGGGGTACGGCAGTGTGGTGTATCAGGTGGTAGAGGTGCGGTAGTGTGGTGGTAGAGGTAGAGCAGTGTGGTGATGGTGGTAGAGTTACGGTAGTGTGGTGTATTAGGTTGTAGAGGTAGGGCAGTGTGGTGTATCAGGTGGTAGAGGTACGGTAGTGTGGTGGTAGAGGTACGGTAGTGTGGTGGTAGAGGTAGGGCAGTGTGGTGTCTCACACACCAATTTTCTCACGAAATTAGTTGAGTGATTAGTTTGTTGTACTTAGTAATATATATATATATATATATATATATATATATATATATATATATATATATATATATATATATATATATATATATATATATATATATATATATATATATATATATATATATATATATATATATATATATATATATATATATATATATATATATATATATATATATATATATATATATGCATATTATGTAAACACGGCTGATGAGAAACGGAAATGACGTAGTGGTCTCGTGGTACCCGTCAGCTACCTATCTCACCAGCAGACGACAGCGTAGATGAGAGGAAGTGCGAAGATAACTCTGCAGGAGATCTGCTCCCTCTCAACGTTACGCTGGGCATCCATCAGATGTGACGTCATGACCGCCATCTTGAAAAAAAAATTCAGACAATCCCCCTCCTTCCCCCCCCCCCCCCGTACTCCCCTCTCCCCCATTAAATAAGAAACAAAAACTTGGAGGTTCTATAAATTATACCGCAAGCAGCTTCAGAAGCGCTTAGGCAGGTGATAATAGTTTATTGCCTCACCTGGATAAGAGCAGTGTTAAGGAGATGTTCACATCACGATGTCTCAAGTCTTCACATCATAGTTAGGTTTTTATTAGCTAGACATGTTGTCTGTGTAGCTATTAGCTCATGTAGCCATAACACAATGGTAGACATATTGTGTGTAGCCCTCAGAAGAGTTAGCCATTGCACAATGTTATACATATTGTCAAATAAGATAGCCACAACACAATATTAGACATATCGTGTGTGTAGCTATTGCTTGAGGTAGCCATAATGTAGCCCATAGCTGAGGTAGCCAGAACACAGTGTTAACTATCTGTGAAATTTATACCGATAACTTTGGGCTCAACTTAGAGTAGAGGTAGGCCTAGATCTATAGATTTATGATTATCGGTGATAAAAGCTATTTTTATAAAAGGGTAGGCCTACGTCCAAGAATAGATTTTTTTTAAATTAAAAGATTAAAAGATTAAACATTGGTATTGGATTTTAATGTATAAGCCCAGTTATCACCTCCTGTATATTTAAATGAGGAAAAATGCATGTTACATAAATGAATGTAACAAAATTACAGTCAAAGTAAAGTCCTGAACGATACATTTTTCTTCAAACTAATGTTTTTGAATAAGACAGTCTTACAATCTTTTGAGCGAGAAACTGTCTTAAAACAACTGTTTTGATTTAACCTGTCTTAAAACAACTGTCTCTTATAAAACTGACATTATCCCGCTGTCTTAAAATGACTGTCTCGACTAGACACTGTCTCAACACTAGCAGACACGTAGACACAAGTCCACTACCAGGTCTTGAAACTGACCAGCATCACGAAATGGACGTCACAGCACGTGACAGTAAACAAAGCCCGTGGGTCCGGGCATGTAATGAGCAGTTTGACCACCCTCCCCTCCCCCCTATACTCACCCACCCACCAGCCCGTATAAGCATCCGTTTTAGCCTGTCCAGCGCTGGCCGAGGAAGGGCTGAAATGACCGACCCGGTGACCGTCGTGTCGAGTCGTCAACCGGCCCTAATGACAGACCCGAGGGGTCGGGCGTCCATCTTCTGGACACCACACGTGGAGAAATGGGGGAGCTGGATGGACTGTGAGGGGAGAGGGGGAGGGAGGGAGTCACGATGTCACGCTAGACGCAGCCCGAGTCAGCGATACCCGGTAGTCTGACTCACGTGGTAGTAAAGGAAGTAAAATTAGTGTCTTGGTTACTATAGCAACCATTCACGGCTTTAAAATAATAAAAGCATCCAACATACATCAACTGTATGCCACGAAAGAAATGCGTTTTACGTTGCAGACATTGATCTAATTTATAAAGGTTAGTTTCAAGGAAACTAATTTCTGCAGTAGATATTCATTGGAGTGGCGCTCTAGAAGTGTTTCTTTCTGGCATCTCTTCAAAGAATGTCTGCCCATCCCCCCCCCCCCCCCCCCCCCCCCCCCCCCCATCACCACAAAAAAAAAACTAAATAGAATTTGTAAAGAAAATATATACTTTTACCAGTGTCCGCTTTCCCCATCCCCGGAAAATGTAGTCTGCCCCCCCCTCCCGGAAATTGCAAGTTCTTCCCCCCCTTCCCGAGAGAAAAGTCTGAAAGTCTGAAAGAAACCTGGCTCAAGATATATTTAATTAATTTGTGAAGAACTTATCTGTTTATTTACCCCATTCTCAACCGAACCCCTTTTTATTTATATTTCCAGATTCTGAACCCTCCACCCCCACGCCATCCATCACCCCGACCCCGAGCCTGACGTCACCGGGCGGGGACTGTGACGTCGACATCGAGATCGACGTCGGCAGCGACTCTGCCAGCGTCACATCCGGTAAAGACACCGGAAGTATCGGCGACCTGAAGCTGGCCGTGGACGGCGAGTCGCTGGACGAGACGACCAAGATCAAGTGCCGCCTGGAGACCAAAGACCTCTGGGATAAGTTTCATGAGCTGGGCACGGAGATGATCATCACCAAGACTGGCCGGTAAGTGACCACAGAGCTCAACTCCCCCCCCTTCCACACACACACACACACACACACACACACACACTCGGAGACCAAAGACCTCTGGGATAAGTTCCATGAGCTGGGCACGGAGATGATCATCACCAAGACTGGCCGGTAAGTGACCACAGAGCTCAACTCCCCCCCCTTCCACACACACACACACACACACACACACACACACACACACACACACACACACACTCGGAGACCAAAGACCTCTGGGATAAGTTCCATGAGCTGGGCACGGAGATGATCATCACCAAGACTGGCCGGTAAGTGACCACAGAGCTCAACTCCCCCCCCCCCCTTCCACACACACACACACACACACACACACACACACACACACACACACACTCGGAGACCAAAGACCTCTGGGATAAGTTCCATGAGCTGGGCACGGAGATGATCATCACCAAGACTGGCCGGTAAGTGACCACAGAGCTCAACTCCCCCCCCTTCCACACACACACACACACACACACACACACACACACACACACACACACTCGGAGACCAAAGACCTCTGGGATAAGTTTCATGAGCTGGGCACGGAGATGATCATCACCAAGACTGGCCGGTAAGTGACCACAGAGCTCAACTCCCCCCCCTTCCACACACACACACACACACACACACACACACACACACACACACACTCGGAGACCAAAGACCTCTGGGATAAGTTCCATGAGCTGGGCACCGAGATGATCATCACCAAGACTGGCCGGTAAGTGACCACAGAGCTCAACTCCCCCCCCTTCCACACACACACACACACACACACACACACTCGGAGACCAAAGACCTCTGGGATAAGTTCCATGAGCTGGGCACGGAGATGATCATCACCAAGACTGGCCGGTAAGTGATCACAGAGCTCAACTCCCCCCCCCCTTCCACACACACACACACACACACACACACACACACACTCGGAGACCAAAGACCTCTGGGATAAGTTCCATGAGCTGGGCACGGAGATGATCATCACCAAGACTGGCCGGTAAGTGATCACAGAGCTCAACTCCCCCCCCCCCCCTTCCACACACACACACACACACACACACACACACTCGGAGACCAAAGACCTCTGGGATAAGTTCCATGAGCTGGGCACGGAGATGATCATCACCAAGACTGGCCGGTAAGTGACCACAGAGCTCAACTCCCCCCCCCTTCCGCACACACACACACACACACACACACACACACACACACACACACACACACACACACACTCGGAGACCAAAGACCTCTGGGATAAGTTCCATGAGCTTGGCACGGAGATGATCATCACCAAGACTGGCCGGTAAGTGACCACACAACTCAACCCCCCCCCCCCCCCCCCCACACACACACACTTCCAACTCCCGGAGACAAATGACCCGAGGGTTTAGTTGAGTTGGGGAGTGGTGTGATTATCACCATAACTGGCCGTAAGTGACCACGGGTCAGACCCAGCACACACACAATCGCGTGGGTTAGTGATTGTAGAATAGTCACTGCTGTAAGAGCCCTATTTGTTTTTGTATTATTTTTTTTTACAAAAAAAACAAAAAACAAAACAACAAAACATGAACTGCAAAGAAAAAAAAAGTATACTGGAATGATAATTATCATTGTTAACAGTTGGAATATGCCCCCCCCCTCCTGAACGGTTTGCCATATCTCCCTATCCCCCTTCCACGGGGTCTGGCGGCGCAGTAGCTCCGCCCCTGACACATGCTTTTTAGCAGGTTGATAGAAATTGTTGCGTAAACTGGACAGTTAGTCGCACAGGTTAATAGAATTACATTAGTGGGCGTATAATTAAGGGGGCGGTGCTTCTGTCATCAAGACTCCACCCCCTATTTTCTTCTTAGTAAAAAAAAAAAGTTACAATACTCGTGTTAATTATATAAACGTCACTAACTGACGTCACGGAATGACGTCACCTGACTGAAAAGTGCCAAGACGCCCGTCTTTATTGATTTCCGCCAACGTCTTGTGTGTCATGTTGACCCAAGAATTCAAACGGTCGACTCGCCTGCTATACACTCCGACGTCATTAATCTTAAGTGCCACGGGCTGGCGCGATAGGTACGCAATTTCAGATGAACACGACAATTGGGCTCAAATTCAAGTGTTGGGGAGGCGAGACTAGTAGGGTTACACCAGGCAAGAACACCGTGCCATGTTTGGCCTGTAATGTAAAAAAATCTGGCTTTGTGAATATTGATTGAAAATCTTTCCGTATAAGGCAAAGTGTTAGCTATTGGCTAAGTTTGGTTAATTAGTTGTTACGGAAGTTAAGGAATTCACTTAATTAAATGGTATCATAACATGCAATAGGATCTAATTAAATCTTAGGTTTATTTACTACTGCGTTAATTTGTAATTATCAATTCTTAAATTTAATTAACGATTTAGTAATTCTAGTTAATGGGGGGGGGGGGGGAAAGATGGGTCTCATGAATCCCCCCCCCCCACCCCACCCCTCTTTTCCTCTCGCTCTCAACGTAGTGCCGGCTCCATTTCACGTTTAAAGTTAATGTTTAATTAGTGGAAGCCGATTTTTGAATTTACATTCTTATGCCAGATTTCATTGTAGTTACTTACGTCAAGAACAATATTAACGAAAACAGTAGAGTTTTATTCAATGACAACAATAATGAAAATAGTTACAGTAAGGTTAAGAAGTATAATTGAGATGATGTGGATGATAATGATAGAAATAATAATAATAATAATATGAATTAATAATAGTTAATGATCATAAAAGTAATAATGGAAATAATAATAATAATAATAATAATAATAATAATAATAATAATAATAATAATAATAATAATAATAATAATAATAATAATAATAATAATAATAATAATAATAATAATAGTAGTAGTAGTAGTAGTAGTAGTAAAAATGATAATGTTAAAAATAATAAAAGTAATAATAGTGATAATGTTAGTGATTATGATAACTATTATAGTTATGATGACAAGAATTCAAACATCCTGTCGCATTACTCGAACTATTGAAGCTTCCTATAATTAGTGATACAATAATTGCATTAATTATATAATTAACCAGTTCGCCCATGAAATCGAGTTTGGTCATCAACAAACAGGGATACCCCGCTTATAGCGGTTGTGTTGCGGTAGCTGGTTTCATCACTAAGCGTTGATCCTTGAATCACCCCCCCCCCCCCCCACGGGACGCCTAACGCTTTGTCCTCTCATGGGGTGTTGCTCTAATGGCCGCTCTCTATCCGGCGTCAGGAAATGCCACTTGACGACGGACGCCGCGTCAATGACTCTTCTTGGTTCAATCGATTGTAGGAGAAGCGTGTCGGTAACAGCTCCAGACTCTGGTGATGGCACAATTAACTTGTTCGTACACGGTACAGGTCAGCCGTCCAACCGTCTTGCCGTCCAACCTTCTTGCCGGCCAACCGTCTTGCCGGCCAACCATCTACCCCAGACTCTGGTGATGATACAATTAACTTGTCCGTACCCGCTACAGGTCAGCCGTCCAACCGTCTAGCCGGCCAACCGTCTTGCCGGCCAACCGGCCAACCGTTTTGACGACCAACCATCTTCCCCATCCTCTCGTGATGACACAATTAACTTGTTCGTACCCGCTACAGGTCAGCCGTCCAACCGTCCAACCGTCTTGCCGGCCAACCATCTTCCCCACACTCTCGTGATGGCACAATTAACTTGTCCGTACCCGGTACAGGTCAGCCGTCCAACCGTCTTGCTGGCCAACCGTCCAACCGTCTTGCCGGCCAACCGTCTTGCCAGCCAACCGTCTTGCCAGCCAACCGTCTTGCCAGCCAACCGTCTTGCCGGCCAACCGTCTTGCCGGCCAACCGTCTTGCCAGCCAACCGTCTTGCCGGCCAACCATCTTCCCCACCCTCTCGTAATCACACAATTAACTTGTCGGTACCCGCTACAGGTCAGCCGTCCAACCGTCTTGCCGTCCAACCGTCTAGCCGGCCTACCATCTTCCCCACCCTCTCGTGATGGCACAATCAACTTGTCTGTAGCCGCTACAGGTCAACCTTCTAACCGGCTAACCTTCTTGTCGCCAACCGTTTAACCAATGATAGGTCAAGATTTTAACTTCTTTTCTTAATTAATTAAAAATGTACATGTACATTGTTCATAAGTTTATGTTATAGAATTGAAAAATCCCAAAGAGACCCCAAATTTTCTCCTATGGCCAATATTTTATTGATTTCAATTGACCGTCCTGGTAATGGACAGGCATTGGCCAGATATTGGTCAGGTATTGACCGGATATGAACCATGCATTACTAGTTAACGACTAAGTGTTGTCCAGGCATTTGCCGAGTGTTGAATAGGCTGCTATTTACCGTAAAAGTATGGACTCAATTTTCAATACGGATGACCTAGGATTAACATACACCATTGAAAAAAAAACAGTACCAAACGTTCCAATTATCCACAGTGGTCAACATTACATCACCTCCTCAAATTACCCCCTCCCCTCCACTTTACAACCGAACAAGCAGTCACCACACGGCGCCTCAGCAAGTAGGGGGGGGGGGGGTGAATCATCTGTCAGTGTCACTCGACCCCCACACGGTCAGGTGACCTGAACACGACACACGTCACACAAGTCGACAAACAAAAACCCTCGCAAGACCATTGTCCACCTCGGTCAATCGGCCGACTGGCCGGCGAATTAGCCGGCAACACGTCCGGCATTGCCGGCTCGCGTTGATTTTGGTGAGCCGTGGCGAAGGGGAAGCCTGAACTCACGTGATGCCCGTAATGAAGTGTCAGAGGTCCGCTTGACGCCAAAGCTTGATCCGGCGCTTGCCGTCAAGCAGCCGTAATGGGATGTGTATCGGTTTCACGTCTTCATCAGCGAGCCTTAGATCAGCTAATGAACAGCTAATTACTTCCCTGTTATTATTTAAAAGAAGATCTGTCTTGATCGAGTCCAACCTAAAAATTTCGATCTTTAAAAACTTCAGTAAAAATTATTTCCGGCCAAACTTACCTCGACCATGCTATCATAAAAATAATAATTTTTTAACATTTCTAAAGAATGTTTTATACATGTCTTTATTTTTGTGTGGCTAATTTAGCCTAAAATTTTAATGTTACAATCGCCACAACATATCAGTATCTATTTTTTTTGGCTATAAAATCTGCACAATACAACCAAATAATTAGAAATTAACTTAAACGATCTCCTTATATTTTTGTTTCAATATAATCGTGACGAAATATATGGACCAAAAAGTTCTGCTTTATTCCGTTCAGTTTTTGTGCGTATTATTTTCCAAGTATATTGATTTTCTGCCGTTTATGCTGCGTATGTGTCTCATAATCTGGAGTTTATTCAAACGAAGACCATCACACCAAAATGTCATTTGGTGCATTTTTTTTTTAAATTTTATATTTTTTAAACAAATATTTAATCCCGAATTTTTGTGCAGACAGCTGTAAAAAACTAAATATCTGACTACTAAAAATCTGACTACTAAATGTCTGATTATAAATATCTGAGTACTAAATATCTGACTATTAAATATCTGAATACTAAATATCTGACGACTAAATATCTAACTACTAAATATCTGACTACTAAATATCTGACTACTAAATATCGGACTACTAAATATCTGACTACTAAATATCTGACTACTAAATATCTGACTACTAAATATCTGACTATCAAAATATCTGACTACTAAATATCTGACTACTAAATATCTGACTACTAAATATCTGACTACTACATATCTGACTACTAAATATCTGACTACTACATATCTGACTACTAAATATCTGACTACTAAATATCTGACTACTAAATATCTGACTTCTAAATATCTGACTACTACATATCTGACTACTAAATGTCTGACTACTAAATATTAGGCTGCTGATGTTAAACCAATACATCGACACAGTGCATGTTTCCGTGGGTTGTGGGGGGTCCATGCCTCTCCCCCCCCCCCCACCACCTTAACACACAAAGACAGGCCTGTCCCCCCCCCCCCCTGTCGTATTGACAAGATAACAAAGCCAGGTGAGGGCCCGTGGCTCTACAATTAGAGGAACATAAAGTTTTGACACTGTCAACCTGATACAGGGGGCTGCCGTTGTGTCCCCCCCCCCCCCACTCGCTACAGCCATAGCTGTGGCTGGGATGTGTGAACAGTAGCCATGGCTGCAGCTAATATTTAGATCGGTATAAGGGGTTTTATATATTTGGCCATCTATGACTAGTCTTGATTTTTTAGCTTTAGCGACAATATCCTGGATATATTTAGTCACCTTCATAGATATAAAAAAGGCTGGTTAATAAATAGTATACTTATATTAAAAAATTAAGAGTGCATTTTATCATTGGGTTACCTAACGAATGATAATAATATATATCTAAAACTACCCCTTGTACATAGTATACATATTTTTTAATTGATTAATTTAATCAACAAGACGTTTGATTAACAAATTAGTTGAAACAAAAAATATAATCTTTACTTGTGTTTTTTTAATGTATATATATATATATATATATATATATATATATATATATATATATATATATATATAGAGAGAGAGAGAGAGAGAGAGAGAGAGAGAGAGATTTACAATTTTTGAAGAAAAATGTTTAAAATTTTTATTTTACATCAATTTTTATTACCTGAATTTTAATGCAATTTTAGAGTAGTCAATAAATCAATAACTAATTTTTGAAGTTTAAATAAAGACAGCTATTGCAAATGTAAACATGTTACCTAAACTATTACAACTAACTAGGTTTCATTTCTCTCTAAGAAATCTGATTTAGTACGTTGTAACGTTTCACAAAATTACATCCAAAAATGTATTTCTTAAAAACAATGTTCAGATTAAATTTCTATATTATTTTCTACCTGCCTATTATTTCTTCTATTATATTTTTGGTAGCATATTCAACGTACATGTTAACAAACAAATGATCACATCTCGTATTTCAGTCGGTCCATCTACCGTTCCCCCCCCCCCCCCCCCCAGACCAATCATTACCACACATATTCCTGGCACCGTACTGATTTCTCCCTCACCTTTGAAGTTCCCCCCACTATCAGACAAGTCCCTGGTACCAGTTATCACCCCCATTAGTCCCGCACCTAATTAACCCCTCCCCTGCCCAGACACTCACCACTAACGGACAAACACTCCACAACAACACAGTAATTAGCGCCCTATCTGGCATCAAAGGGTTTTGGCTTCACACGTCAATAAATCTGGCCACTATCGGGTACAAACAAAAACATCAAGACGAGGCTTGTGTCCTCCATTGTTACTATCCGCACCTCTGAGAATGGAATGCGCCGGTCTAGTCCGAGTCGCCAGTCTTGTCTTATTTATCAAATGTTTATAATTAGATTACGGGAATTTATTAGCGACTGTCTACAATTATGGGGTTTTTCCGTTCACAAGAAAAAAAAACCCACTTAATTTTCTTTCTAAACTTGTTTGTATTATTATGAATTTATTGTTATCTGTTTGGTTTAAATTATGATTTGACTTGCTTTTCAAAATAAGGGTGAACAAAAAGACTAATTTCTTTGATGTTTTTTTTTCTTCTTTACATTGATAAAAACACAAACTTTACACTCGAATTTTTTTCACAAACGTGAAATTCTCGGTTAATTAGACGCAGATTTTTAAAATATATTTAATCAGAGATGAAAGTATTTGTTCCATCTTTGTAGTTTTTGAATGCCTGAATATTTGCTTCTCAAAGTAAAAATACTAAACTTAGAACTTTTATTTTGTTAGTGTACATCTTGTTGGTCAGTCAAAAACATGTTGGACGGCTTCATATGATTTAGAAATCGTGATGGCTATAAACGTAATGGTCAGTTTTTAATTAATTGGTCATGTAAACATCCACTAATTTTCGTTTTAGTTATTCTCATGGCGTGTTGGTCAGTGTCAAAATGAGCTTCAAATTAGTTGGTCGTTTTAAAACATGGTCATTATGTTTGCTTTTGTGGACATACACGTATTGATCAGTTTCAAATTAGTGCGTTTGTTAAAAACATGGTCTAAATATTCTCTTTAGTTAAACCATGGTTGATTGATCCGTAAGTCACGTTTTCGAATCCGGGTTCAAGTCAATAGACCGTAACTGAGTCCACCCAACTCTGATGGGTACCTAACTCACGTTAGGAAAGTGAAGGCGGCTGGGCATAGTGCTGACCACACTCTCCCTTCATAAGCCGAGTTCTCTGAAACAGATAAACTCTACTTCACCTGTCCCCGTGTGTCTTAGGCGAAAACCTGTAAAAGATGATGATGGTTGACTACAGAATCATCAGGCTAGCGGCTATAAGTTGTGACGTTATATTTGGTCAGGTTAGAACAAGAGGGGTCACTGACCTGGTCCATCTTGTAGGATCTTTGTCAAAGGGGTGGGGGAGGGGGGGGGGTGGTCAGTTCCAAATGTATTTGTCAATAACACCGCGTTTACACCTGCGACATGTAGACTATACAAGTCTAAAAAAACACAGATAAGTATACATGTTCAGTGGACATTTTTTTCCATATAACATTAACTTGTTGCGAGTTGTTTTTTTTCTAGACGTGTATAGTATGTTGCATGTTGCGAGTGTAAACGAAACATTTATCAATTTATAATCACATTGCTCTCGTTTTTCAATAGATTAGTCAGTTTAATTGACGCTCATTATCATTTGCTGATAAAAACAAAGCGAATTAAAACATCAGATTAAAACAAGCGCTGATTAAAATATGTTCCTTTTAAACCCGTGCGTGAGATTATCACGTGATAACCGCGAGACGATCAAGACGGGCAAGCGGGCCCGTGAGTTGTGAAAAGTTGAAGTGGTCACTTCTGGTGAGCTCATGTTTATTTGGCCATGTGCGCTCACGTTTGACCGTGCACGCGACGCGAGTTATTCCAGACAAATGACCCAGGCTCCTCATTACACGCTAATTACCCGTTACACCTGATACCCCCCCCCCCCCTCGGGTCGGCCTCCGCGTGATCAAGTCGCCAGGTGACCCACGCACTTCAAAAGAAGGTCAAACTGACCCCTACGGACAAGGGTCAAGTGGTGAGGCGAGTCGGCACGTGCGGGGTTAGAACTCACCAGCGTTGTTATGGTTCCAGGTGAGGTTTATGGGACATCTGTTGATAGGAGGAACCGTTCCGACTTGGGTGTTCCTTGTCACGTGGTCTGTGTATCGTGACCTGTGACCTGTGCCATGTGACCTGTAAAAGTTAACCTGTCGTTTGCTAGGTGATTGTTTCTTTTGTTTTAGCGGCCATTTATCTTTGAGCTAGCACGCTGGTTCACCTACTGAGTTCTTGACCTGAAAACTCGCCAACGCCAACTTCAAAGATCAGCAGGAAAAAAAAAACACCGGAAAGGAAATATTAAAATTTTGCGACGTATTAATTGACCAGAACATTTTATCTGAGAGAACTATTATCTGCTCCTGTTTTCTTCTTTTCGTTTTACTTTAATTTAAAGTTGGAAGGGATTCGTCCCAACACAATTAATTATGCGTGTGTGTCAACTTGTTATGAGCCACATATGCCGTTGACTCCGATTTCAGCCTGCTTTTCTTTTTGGATTTGTTTCAATAGCCTTTGTCCAAACAAGAACAAGCAGTTTGATTTTTTAGCCTCTCGGGTTTCGAACTCGGGACTTTTAGGTTCAGCAACCATGAGTTTAACTGATCCGACCACGCCGACCTCCACTACTTTTTCTGCTCGTCAGAGTTAAATACGTTTCATAATTAACCTCAGTGATTTGGTTTAAAACAATTTTTTTGCGGATAAAGATTTCTTTGATGCTACACACCGTTTAAATATGTTTTAAGTGTTTCAAAGAGAGAAAATAAATAGCACTTGAATAAACTACAGTTTACAGGTATGTTGTGTTCTTGCCATTAGCATGAGCGTCAAATGTAATTTGGTATTTAGAATTTGGTTAACGATGAAGCACGTATTTTGTCGATAGCAGTTTAGTTCAATAATCATCACGGCTAGAAACCCCGGCCACCTTATCTTGGCCACCTTGCACTGGCCACCTACACTGGCAATCTCACATTGGTCAGGTTGCCTTGACCGTCCTACCATGGTTGTCTCATCCATGCCTTCTCTTCCTGGCCATTTCACCTTGGCTATCTCACCTTGGCCATCTCACCTTGGCCATCAGACGTGGACAAACAGGAGACCAGGGCTTCAGATTTTAAAGAGACGTATGTCTCTGCATGAGCTGGACTTTCTTTTTCCATCAAGGCAGAGATGTTGGGGGGGGGGGGGGGGGGATTATGCCCTCCCCCCATCCCCCATCTCCAAGGACCATCGAAATAAAAATCGCTTTATCATGTCTACAATTTCAAAATCACATAAAAACACACTTTTTCGTATTTCGATTCTGGAGACACTATTTGAGTTTGGCCATAACAAAAGTATAAGCCCCGGGTCAAATGTTTGAAAAATTGTCAATGACGTATGTATACAAGAACATAACCATGTTGCCATCATCTAGGTATGTGGTCCTGTTTGACCTAGAAAGCCCGGGGCTTCACGCTTTGAAATGTGACGTCTACGTAACAACTGACCTTTCAACTTTCATCTCATCCTAGCATGCGGTCATTTTTTCGGACGGTGGTGATGCTAGCAAGGGAGCTCTGTTTGTCACTGAAACCCGTGTGCTAGTATTACAGGCAGCGGTCAAATAAAACACGCTCCCCGCTGAGCTACTGTCTCTACGGCAATTCAATTTTTTATGTATCGCCTATTGGTTCGATACACCCAAATTTTCATGAGAAATGACATGACCTCAGGCTCAACAGGTCACGTCATCACAGACTGTGTAAACTGACCGGCCCCAGGGGCGAGAGGGTGTCGTCATTGTCCAGCTGTCCCTAACAGCTGAGATCGTCGTTCGCATGTCTAGAATAATTGGCGCGAGGTGGCCAGGTAGTGGGGTGTAAGGGTGGCCAGATTGGCACCGCATGTGGAGATGATTTCTGTGACATCGGGTGGGGGAAATATTGTATATGGACACAATGAGAGGAGTCAGAACATAAGGTGGGGTGTGTGGGGGAAGTGGGGATGATTTCTGTGACATCAGGACGTGGGGAAATATTGGATATGGACACAAGAACAATAACTGGGGGTCAGAACATAAGGTGGGGTGGGGTTAGTGGGTGGGGGGGGGGGTGGTGATTTCTGTGACATTGAGACTGGGGAATATTTGAAATGGACACAAAGAATAATGTGTGGGGTCAGAACTTTACGTGGATGTATATGTGTGTGTGGAAGTGGGGTGGGGGGGGGGGGGGGGAGGGGGGTAATTTCTTTGAAATTGGGACTGTGAAGGAATCTCATATGGACACATGACTTGACATAAGAATAAGGACTGGGGACACACATTGAGGTTGTCGGGGTGGGGTGGGGGGTGGGGGGAGGAACTGGTTAGTAAAGAGGATAACTTCTATGAAATATAAACTGGGAAAAAATAGCCCACATGGACACTTGTTACAGGAACAATGTCAAGGACGGGAGTCCGAACTTTGTGGCTTGTTTGGTAAATGTATGGGTGGTAGCGTTAATATTGTGACACGAACACCCCCGCCCTTAACTTAAGACTTTTGATTTGAAATTTGAATTTAAAAAAACGGACGGGGGATGATATACACATCAGAAAAAAGCAAAAAGGGATTAATGTAACAATGACATTGCGCATGGACAACATACTTTTTTGAACATTAACTATGTTGAATTTGAGATTTAATAAAATCGGACCGTAAAAATAAATAGAAATTTACCTATAAAATTATTATAAAGAAAAATTAAAGAAACTCAGCTGAGCTTATTGATCCTTGTACTTTTATAGAAAACCTACACATTCATACAACTCTACAGCCCACTACAAAGATGACGTTAGCCTTCTCAAGCTCCCACTAGAGCTTACACTACAACATATTCCTGGGGGGGGGGGGGGTAAACGCTGTTTGCCACCCCTGCAGGGAGACAGGGGCGCCGCTTGAGGGCGCGAGAAGAAAACTGGCGTCACGGCGGGAGGTGCCGTTGTTGAACCGGGGGGCGCAGCAGGGTGGTCGAGGGATGAAAGACGCCCACGTTTTGATTATTGGCTCGAGTTAAACAAATGAGCAGAAAGGTCGGTTTGTTGTGGAGTCGGTGGGTGGCGTCACTGAGTCGTGGGTGGCGTCACTAAAATTAGCCGGTTGATACCTGCCGGTTTAAGACCGGCGGGTGGCGTCCCAAAAGACCGGAGGAGTTTATACCTGCCGGGTTAAAGATGTTTACACAATGGGGGGGGGGGGGGGCTGTCAATTGTTGGTGAAAATTAAACTCTTCAATCAAACATAAAGTCAAGCGGACACGCCCCCGGCGAGCCTGTCAAGTTTGACAATCCAATCAGAACTGATGTTACTGTTAGGGTTTGGAGTGTGGAACTTCTTTATGTGTGGGGCATAAAGCAGCGCCAAAGAGAAACATTAATTAGTAGACACGTAACAAATATTTTGAAAGTGTTCAAACAGGATTCAACCCTTAATTGCATCCTGTTGCAGAACTGCAACACTCATTACTGATTATTTATTCTTACATATATAGAACATAACAACATGCCGTTCTAGATATCATGATGCGTGCACATGCCTATCTCACCTACATGTTATTTTCTGACCAAAAGTAAACGATATGGTGCGTGTACAAACATAAAGACACACCCACTTACAAAATAAACCATGCACTTAAATGTAAAGTGATATACTTTTTAAATTTTTATTTTTTTAAAATCTGAGAATGCACTAACGCTAAATGTCGTTTACTACATTTAATTAAATTCATAAAATATTTTGTCGTCACTCATGTCCTAATATAGGCCTAAGCTATTGTCATAAAGGTTTGTTTTCTTCTATGCTACATAACCACACAATATTTTAGTGATACCTTATTATCATTTTTTTTATTGTTTACCAAATGTTTGTTTTATTAATATTCTTCCGGCAATATCGTTTTAGAGAAAAGTGAATTATTTAAATTCAAAACATGTTATATACCTTATGAATTCAATACACAAATAACAATGAAACATGGTTATCAAGATTTTTAAATATTAGTAATTTTATTATCGTCAAAACGGGTTTCGCATTTTACAATTGAATTAAATTGCCGTTGAAAAAATAATTTGAAATTACATTTTCATCAGGTTAATCTTGATCACGAATTTTTGTGTCTAATGTTCGAATGTTACTGTCGACTTAACGTTCAAAGGTTGACATCCCCATTAAAACTATGACATTGTTTCCAACTAATGCTGGGGGGGGGGGTGAATGTTATTAAAACAAGACCTGTAACGTACTAAGTGACCCTTCTCAGAAGCCCCCCCCCCCCCACCGGTAGATGGCATTTACCTTATGTTACACTGCCGCTTAGCCAAACAAGGTGACAGTGTCAACACACTGTCATGTTGTGATTGACATGGCCCCAGGTACCTCTTGTTGGTCGCTGTCACTCACCAGCCACCTCCTGCCCACGACAAGGCAACAGCCAACTAAAGCACCGTCTTCGACAAAAGTAAAGCAGTTTTTAACAAACTCACTAAATGACAACCCCCCCACCCACGTCTTGACAACAGCTTACGACTTGACCACCACCCACGACTTGACCACCACCCACGACTTGACCACCACCCACAACATGACCACCGCCCACGACATGACCACCACCCACGACTTGACCACCACCCACGACTTGACCACCACCCACAACATGACCACCGCCCACGACATGACCACCACCCACGACTTGACCACCGCCCACGACTTGACCACCACCCACAACATGACCACCGCCCACGACTTGACCACCACCCACAACATGACCACCACCCACAACATGACCACCGCCCACGACTTGACCACCACCCACGACTTGACCACCACCCACAACATGACCACCGCCCACGACATGACCACCACCCACGACTTGACCACCACCCACAACATGACCACCGCCCACAACATGACCACCACCCACGACTTGACCACCACCCACGACTTGACCACAACCCACAACATGACCCCCACCCACAACATGAATCCCACCCACACCATGAACCCCACACACAACATGAACCCCACACACAACATGAACCCCACACACAACATGAACCCCACCCACGACATAACCACCACCTACCACTTGATCACCTCCCAAGACTTGACCACCTCCCAGGATTTGACCCCCACCCACTTGACCCCCACATGACCATCGTGGACACCCCCACACCTTGGACACAGTAAACGACACACACACTTGTCTTGATAACGCCCTCCCTCCATCTCGTCTCTCTTACCCCTCCTATCTCACATTACGTCACACCTCAACATCTGACCCCAACCCCCATTCTAACATTGTCGTTCACCTTCCCCTAATTTAAAGTCAACACAAGTCTCTTTCACCTCCCCCCCCCCCTCATCCCCACCCACCGTCCAGCTAATGCTATTAACCTTCTTGGTGCAGAGAGTGAAGTGTAACGATTCAATTAGTCTTGTCTTCAGTCTGTCTTTGCTCTGTCTGATTCCTGTCTACAATCTGTCTGACGGATGTCAATCCTTCATCTGTTCCGGAACTGACAAGTCTATAATGGACTTGTCAATATCTGTGTGCGACTTGTCGTCTCTACAAACAGATCAGACGAAGAACTTGTCAGTTTGATGACTTGTTGTGTTTATTTGTTTGTTTTACATATAATGAATATATACCACTCTTCTCTCTCTCTATGTAGCCTATGTAAACATTTTCCTTTCAATACATAATAGACCTGTGTCTACATTTTAGTTTAATATATATTTTAGGGCCATGTAAAAACTGTCTTTTAAATAAATAGTCGGCCGATTTAAATATTTTATTTTTAAATATATTTCATAGCCATGTAAAGTTGTCTTTTAAATTAATATTAGACCTACGTAGACATTTTAGTTTTAGGTACCAATTTAATGATATGCTTATTGAAATGATCACTAAAGGAAATCATATTATTTACATATTAACTAAGATAGATACACGAAGTCAAAAAGTTCAATTCCGAGTTGAGTAAACAGGACTTCCCTTAGCCCACCCAGCTCTAATAGGTACCTGACTCGTTATTGAAACTAAAGACGACACCACACACATCAGAACACACCATCTCATTGTTTACAGAGGTGGCGTAAATGAATTAACTCTACTTCCTCTGCCCTATTGACGGTCGGGTCCTTAAAAGGGTAAATTTTACAGGAAACTTTACATTTTGTTTTCTTTTAATGTTCAAACTCTGTTGTGCCAGTAGTAGGAAGCGAATCCGATTGTCGGAATTTGTCCGGAAGCCATAAACCAACACGACTCGCGGACAATCTGCATAATCTGTGGCTATTGTTCCCTCTCGACTGGACACTATTTGGTTATCAGACCCCGCCCCCTGTGGACACTCCCCCTCCCCGACCCCCCATCCCTATTTTCTATCGTGACCGCTGGCCGTTTTTTTATGTACATTTAATAGTGTCACCGAGCCGGTCCATAAATCCACCCAAGTGCCAAAATGATCCATCTCTTTATTGTGTTTAAGTATACTTATTTCTCTCTGGTGTTTACATCTCTGAGAAAAAAAAAAATTCTAGCCAAGTGTCTAAGTGATCCATGTCTTTATAGTTTTTGTGTATACAAGGTTCCTTTTGGTGTTTGCGCCGCCAAGAAAAAAAAACCCGACACCTTGTCCGGCCTATCGACCAAACAGTGGACACCCGAACCTAAATATAAATCGTCCCCGGTTTATCTGTAAATTTAGTTCACAACCCCGCAGCTTAAATGCCCGGGTCTCAATAGACGGGTTCGTTTTTAAAAACCCAACCCCGACCGCCGGGTACAACAAACGATAAAAACAAGAGCGACAACTTCTGCTGAAAGGGGCGGCAACTCGAGGGCATTAATTATGTCCTCTTAATTAGAAAGTGTTGGAGCTAATCGAAGTGGATATCGCTCCGTGGCGAGCCGAGTCAGGGGGAGGGGGTGGGACAATGGACAATGGTGCAAACAAACGGGATTGGGGATAAGTCCCATATTTTATGACCCGGGGTCGGGGTAAGTCCCATTTTTTATGGTCCCGATCTCGAAGATGGGCAGACAGGGAATTAGCAGTAAAGATGGCGGGTCGGGAGAGATGGGTGGAGGGTTTGACCGGAAATGGTCATGGAAACAATGGCGACCGCCGCTGGTGTGGTCAATAAAGTATGTGAACGCCCGTGGCGAGAGTTGTATGCGGGTGTAAAATACGGGAGGTGCGAGTATTTTATAATACACACAAATGTAGATGGTATCAATATTTTAAGACAATTAAAGGAACGTTTCGGACAAATACTTGAAAACCTTGACGGAAACAGATAAAACGTCTACTCAAATTTCGGGGAATAACAAAATTAAAAACGTAGAAAAATAATGATTTTTTTTCCCTTTATTGTTTAAAAATGCTTGATGTATTTAAAATTTAGTGCGATTAGGTTGGACTATACGTTTTGAAAATTTCTTCAGATAATGAATCTGTATTGCACGGAATGTAGACCCTATAATATAATACAGCGCATAGTGTAGACAGATGTACTCATGTAATAACACCTCACTGCTTTATACTAATGTGGCACTGAATCAAGATCAATAATTATGTTACGAAAACGCTGACGTCGAATGTAGACAAATATGGTCGTAAGACTAGACTAGAAGTATCGCTAGACCTAGGTTAAGCTGACTTCATATAAAGAGCTGACATCAAATCTACAGCTGACATCAAATCTAGGGCAAACTGACATCAAATCTAGAACAAACTGACAACAAATCTAGACCAAACTGATATCAAATCTTCAGCTGACTTTAATCTAGGCCAAACACATCAAATCTAGACCAAGCTGCCTTAGGACAGTCCCCACTAGGAGACAACGATGCTGACACCTGCTTGAGCACGTACTCAGGAGTTTAAACTTGACCCAGCACCGCTGTTTACCGAGGTGTGTAGCCGAGTGTCTCACCACCGCACGGGTGATCACCACGAGGTGAATAGATCACCACTTGCATGTAAGATACCACCCCCCTCCCCTCACTCTAAGTAACACAACACTCAACTTTTTTGTAAAAGCTAAAAAAAAAAAATTTCCACCCCCTCCCTTTTTTCCATCTAACTACTGTTGAAGTGTTGAGCATACAAATAAAGGCGGGCGCAGGGGGTGTAGGGTGTCCACGATCCCGGGGAGCTCAGTGACACAAACCCCGCACCCGAGACGGGACTTAGGGACGGTCGTAAACCTGTCAGCCCGGGTAGGACAGGGGTGTAGTGTCGACCCGTCGGGCGGTGCCGTGTTGCTGGCACAAAAAGGTACGGGGGCGACAACGTTTAAGTACATTGTAATGGATGCATTTAGGAGATCTCCGACACCCCCCCCCCCCCCCCAAAGGCTAACAACACCCCTTGGCTGCGGCCCCCAGAATTCATCCCGACCTGTTCTTTATTAAGACGCCGCGGCCGAGGAAATTGCTGAGATGGTTATCAGGCACTAAATTAAAAGCTATTTATAGCAACATCTGTTAAGGCGGATTAAGATAGTCGTCTGGTTAATATATCTGTCTCAGACACACATCACATGGATTTACACACTCACACACACACACACACATATATATATATATATATATATATATATATATATATATATATATATATATATATATATATATATATATATATATATATATATATATATATATATATATATATATATATATATATATATATATATATATATATATATATATATATATATATATATATATATATATATATGATATATATATATATTATGTATCGTCAGTGTTTCTTTCAGGCATATCTCCGGGCGGCACTGCTTCATCCCTTCAGTTTTCAGAGCAAACCCTTCCCTCTGCCGTGAAACAAATAGTGTATACTTTATATAGAAAATGTATGAAAATATACACTTCTACTATGTAGTGTTTGCAACCTTCTTGGAAGTTTCAAGTGCTCCGACGCGGAGGAATGTCTGAAATAATCCCTTTATATCCTCTATATCAATATATACCAAACATACACCATAATTGTATATATCAGCATCCTGCAATTTTCGGCCACGAAATCAAGTCAACCACCATCTTTTAAAACTGGTATGACAATTTGTGGACGGGTGGAGCGGAGTCCCTCGGGATTGGCCCCGCCATTAAAAGTAATGACGGGAACAAAGGCTTGCACCGTCACGTCCAGCGCGCATGCACAGACGACACAACCAATCATCAGCGTCATGCTGTGGACATGCGCGTGACGTTTTCAAAGGTCGGCGTCTTGTTCTACCCTAATGGTATACGTTTACGTTTCGCCTTAATCACCACCGGGCTGTTAAGTGGAACCCATCACAACGAGGCTATTAGCTGGAACCCAACCTTTTTGTTTCATCCTGTGCGAAATAATTATCAGTTGTTTTTTTTTAAGTTTAATTAAAAATATGATATCCAAAAATGTAAAAAATAAATAAAATTGTCTCCGCAGATATATAATGCTTATATCACTCAAGTAAAATATCCAACAATATACATATATGTATATATATATATATATATATATATATATATATATATATATATATATATATACATATGTGTGTATATATATATATATATATATATATATATATATATATACATACATAATATATACTTATGTCACCCAATTTAGGGACGCCAATAATCGTCTATCAACTTTAACGATAAAAATAAATCACAAAAGCTAATTAAAATAAGCAAAAGAAGTTAGAAAAAAATCTATTTAATATCATTACCGCAGATTTACATCTAGAAATACCAGCAGAGTTCGCCCTTCGTCCCCCTCCCCCCCCCCCCCCCTCCTTTCTAAACTGAGGAGGCTCTAATTACTTCCGGTTTTCTCCCGGAGACAGCAGACTTGGGCAGGGTTTAACGACTGCGCCCAATGTAATCAGGGGGTGTAGTGACGTCTAGACGTCGTCTGCTCCTTGATTGGATTTTTGCTGGTTTTTTTTGGACAGAGGTGTTGTCAACATCTAGTCTATGTCCGTGTCTACTCCAGTGATTCTTCCAGGCATCTTTTCGTGGTAGGGGGGTAGTGCCCCCCCCCCCCCTCCCCCCGGAGAAAAAAGTCTCGAAGAAGCACTCGTCTAATCTATGTCAACATCTAATCTATGTCCACGTCTAGTTTAGGTCATAAGCTTTACCAAAATCAATTGTCAACATATAGGTTTTAAGCATTATCGTAAGAAAAGAAAATAAACATACTCTATACACAAAGCATTTAACGCATTTCATAGGTTAGATTTTTTTTAAGAAGGGTTGGAATTTATGAGATTTTATGAGCTCAAATTTTTTAGATAAAATTTTTAATTAATTTATCTATCTTTCGAAATTAAATTATCGTTTTTTTTAAAAACGATCATTAACTGTTATATGAAGAAGAAAAAAATGAACTATAAGCAAAACATTTTAAATTTCCATTTCATGACGTTATTTTCTCATAATCAGCAAATTAGACAATTACGCTTATTTTAATAGATACATAGGGTGTACTTACTAGTAAAAATATAAAAGATATACAAATAAATATATTTTAAAAATATTCAATAAATATATTTTTAAAATATTCAAACAAATATCTTTATAAGTATTCAAACAAATATATTGAAAATTTTCAAATAAATATATTTTTAAAATGCTCAAATAGATATATTTTTAAAAATATTCAAACAAGTTATTGTTTAAAATATTCAAATAAATATATTTATGAACTATGTTTTAACTGTATTAAATATAAATTTAGAATTTTTAATTAAAGTTTAATTAAAACTGCTAAAGTAAGAACTTCTAGTAATCACATTAGCTTTTGTAATACATTAGAAATTGTATCACATTAGAAATTGTATCACGTGATGAGGCACTGGTTGATTTATTCATGCGGTAGCGTGGTAAAAAAAATACAGTCGTTCGTTATTTTGTTTTTTCTCGGTTTAATCTGTAATCCGATTCCAATGTATCGCCCTGATGTCGTGCTGACACGACCTTGACATTGATCACGTGACGTTCGAGTTCCTGTGGAGAAAGTCAAAGAGGGGGTTTAAAAAAATAATTAATTGAACACACTTTTTAATTGATTAAAGATCAATTGACGTTTGCGCTGAGTTGTCATGAAATGAGGATGGGCGAAGGGAGGGGGGTGGGGCTAGGGACAGTTGGTGATTTTATACTTTAACTATACGTTGATGTATTTCTGAACACAAAGTTCAGTATTTGGTTTTAGATAGTGAAAGTAGGAGGAGGTGGTGGGGCGTGGAGATGGGGGAGGGGGGGGGGGGGTAGGCATGTCACCCTCTCGGTCACGTGAAGAACGGTTTCATTAGGGACCGAAACCTCTGACAGCGTTAAATCAACGACTGGAAACTTAGCTCATCCCAGGCCTGACCTCGTTAACTCGTCAGGGATTAGGTTCCAAATTAGCGCCATTTTACATCCGTCATGAGCAGGGGTGAGGGGGTGGGGGTGGGGGAGGGTGACATGAAAACTGGAGGAGTCAAGTTTAGGGGGACATGGATGGGGGGTAGGCTCTACAATGCTAGACTTTGTGTGCCTCCATTGCTGTTAACATCCTTTTTCCTGTTGGGTTTAAGTTATTCATTGATAGGTTGGCACAAGCAATGTATACACAGACTGTGTTGTAAACTTTTACTAAGACGTGAGCTACTGTTTTATTGGAGATGTAGTAAGCAGTTAAAATTATGTGATTTATATAATTTAATTTTTTCTTTTTCAAAACAATTTAAGCTACATTGTCCTTAAGCTCAGTGATTCTTTAGCTTAATAACTGTTTCTAAAATCAATTGTTGTTAAACCCAGATTTTGTTATTCATTATTACTGATCAGTTACATTGAAATTAAGCTGAGTTGCTGCTGCGATCATTTACTGTTAAGCTCAGTCATTTTTAAAGCTCGGTTATAGTTAAGATCAATTGGTTCAAAATTACTGCATTGCCGCGCATAAGGCAAGTTAGAGAGAAGATTGCTTACAAGTATCAACTTCCCACTTGAAAATCTCGATAGTTCGAATGGGTACCTTGTGGTGTCATCGAAGCTACAGAAATCAATCGATATTTTGTGCTGAGAAATGTGGGGTGGGGGACAATGTTGGGTGTTTAGGATTTGAGTGGGGGATGTTGGAGGACATAGACAGGACACCAGTGCTAGAGGACATAAACAGGACACGAGTAATGGACATAAACAAGACACGAGTGATAGAGGACATACATAGACAGGACACGAATAATGGAGGACATAGATAGGACACGAATAATCGAGAACATAGACAGAACATGAGTGGGCCTACTAGGGGACATAGATAGGACACGGTACTGTAAACAGACAGGACACAAGTACTGGAGGACATAGACAGTATACGAGTGCTTGAGGACACAGAAAGGAAATGGACAGGACAAGAGTAATGTAGAAATAGCCGGGTCACTGGTACTGTAGGACATAGACAGGACACGAAACACGGATACGGACAGGACAGCCACTAGCCTGTAACCTGGAACATCAACCGCCTACGTTACAGTTGTCTGCGATAATCCCAGCGATTAACCAGCGATTAACCAGCGATAAACCAGCTCAGACAAATGTAACCGCTTCAAAATTTAAAACCTCTGAACGGATTAAGTCCACTGTTTAATTAAAGAGTACATCCTCCCTACCCTCCATTTCCCACTATCCACATCCGAGCCGAAACGACTGAAAAAAATTATTCGCCTTATCCGCTTTCCTGATGCCACGCCCACAACGCCACCCCCACACCGCAAACACCACCTCTGTTACACTCAGATCAGACGATCACCCAGGCAATAAATTCAACCAAACGACCAAAACTGTAGCCAACTTCAGCCATTAAAACTGACCAAAAAGGAAAAAAAATGAAGGGCCGAATCAGTCATCAAAAAAAAAAATCTGCGGTAGAGGGCGTAACGATCGTATCCAGGTGGTTGTCGCTGATGATAAGAATGGATGCTGTGGTTTGGTGTGTGGGTGACTCTAATGTGGCTATACATGAAAAGTACCGCTGGCTTAACAAGTCTTTCGTTTCACATGTTGCATGGCTTTTTGCTGGGTGTTGGGATTAAGTTGGGAATGGTGGTTTATCGGAGGGGTAAGGGTATGGTTTGGTTGGGGATCTGGGCTTGTTGACAAACAATAGTGTTGATAGTTTGTGTTTTACGAGACAATTTTTATAAAATAGTATGCGTAGTGTATATCTGTGTTTGTGTAAGCGTCTAAGTGCGTTTGTGTATTTATCAATGTGCAGCTAAGAAAATTAATACATACAGCTCTTGGAGTTTTAAAAAGGCGTCTTTTAAAATGGAGCTATTGGGTCAATTCATAATGCAGTAAGAAAAAAAAAAAAGAAAATGTGTATTCGACATAGTTTTTTAAGGTAAAAAAAAACTTAATGACGTAAATGTAGTTTCTATACTATTACTGTAAGTATCAGAACATTTAGTTTTGGCATAATGTGACTTTCACAAACAGCTGTAAAAATTACAAGTATTTGTTAACATCTGGTATGGTTTAACTTGACGATTTGGGTTTGATTTAGAGTTTGGGTGACGCCCCAAAGGAGGTGTGAGGACAGATTAAAATATCATTTTGTCGGGGGTTGGCTAGCGGGAAGTGTTATGTCAAGTTTGAAAAAAAAAATGGCAGATGTGTTTCCTCCATTTTTTTTAGCCGTCTGTAATGTTGGGTTTTTGTGATGTTGTATTTTGGTCATTTGTTGGATGTTTGAGATTAAATATTAGCCGTCTATAGCAGTTTGGACGCTTTTTTGTGTTGTCTATTTAATGTGTGATGTTGTTTTTTGTTTGGTCGGCGGTTGGGCGGATGAGGTGTGATGTTGGTTAAAGCGCCGTTACATCTGAGGTTACAAACTAATCGATTCTTTCCACGAGGATTAGAATTAATGCGATAATCTGCTCGCTGAACTCGAGGCAACTCTAGCATATAATTATAACGTTCGCTCTCGTCTCTTCTCGCGCGATCTAGAACCTGCGAGGTTTCCTTGTGTGTTGTCGGACGCGGATGGGGAAGAGGGTGGACAAAGAACAAGATAGATAACCCGTGCTTGGAAAGTCGAGTACAGCCCCGATTACCTCCCTTGTCAATGGTGCCGTGTTTTATACCCGAGGGTCGGGACATCAATCTACATCCCACCCCACACGTCGGCTACCCTTCCCCTCTCACAAACACACACCCTTGTATTATCCACCCCGTGTAATCGGATTACCCGATTTAATCCACCTAGCGGTCATCTTGTGGTCATGTCTTTTTAATGTTAACCCTATCACCCCGGCGTATCTCGTCCTACATCCAGATCATCCAACACCATTTACATTCTAGATCACCAAATACAATGTCCTACATCCAGTGGCGTAGCCAGGATCGTCTCAAGGGGGGGGGGTGTCCAATTTTTACCCGGGGACAAACTTTCAATTTGCACCCCCCCCCCACCCCTCAAACTTTCGATTTGCACCCCCCCTCAAACTTTCGATTTGCACCCCCCCCCCCCCTCAAACTTTCGATTTGCACCCCCCCCTTCAAACTTTCGATTTGCACCCCCCCTTCAAACTTTCGATTTGCACCCCCCCCCCCTCAAACTTTCGAATTGCACCCCCCTCATACTTTTTATATATATACCGAGGGGTCTATGGGGGTTTATGACCCCCCCCCCCAAACCCCCCCCTGCCTACGCCACTGCCTTCATCGAGATCATCCAACTACACCACCAAATACAAGAAGCTTTAAAAAAAAAAGTTTCCCGCCTCATCTGACCGATCAGTCTATGTCAGACAACTCAGACTGACAAATGCGCCGACACAAGGGGGAGCTCCGGTAGACACGGGGGTAGATACAATGTCTGCAGCACAATGTGCGATAACGTGCACAAAACATCCCTTTCTGTGGCCCGGCTGGGCGCAGGTGTGGAGTGTTGCCTCCCCTTTACACGGGCAGATAATTCAACAATCCGTCAGTAACAGGGGCAGGTAAACCAACAATCCGTCCGAAAAAAGGGCAGATAAATCAACAATGCTTCAGTAACACGGGCAGATAAACCAACAATCTGTCGGTAACAGGGGCAGATAAACCAACAGTATATTAATAACGAGGGTAGATAAACTAACAATCCGTCCGCAACAGGGGCAGATAAATCAACAATCCGTCCATAACAGGGGCAGATAAACCAACAATCCGTCCGCAACAGGGGTAGATAAATCAACAAACCATCGTTTCATTTTATCACAATGGACTTACATTTTGTACACAATGACATACATAGGTTACCTTAGGACAACATTTCAAAAATCTTTTCCAGATATCTTTAACACAACGTTTCCGACAGACATTTTTTTTCACAATTTTTAATTCAGATTTCTTTTACAACAGCTATTTTTTACCACATACATGTTTTTACCGCAGATTTATAACTAAAGATTAATTTCTTACACAGACTCTCTTACCACAGACTTTCTAACGACAGACTTTTGTTTTTGTCTTCCACAGACGGATGTTCCCTACGGTACGAGTGTCTTTCACCGACCTTGACCCCACTGCCCGCTACTGTGTCCTGATGGACATCGTGGCCGTGGACAGCAAGCGTTACAGATACGCCTACCACAGGTAAGTCTGTTAGGCTACGTCACAAGGCCCTCTCCTGTATCAGCATCAGCATTACTTCTAGAATAGTCTGTGTTGAACACTAGTGGAGACTAACGCGAGTAAAGAGTCGGGGGCGATTATTATTATTGATATAGATGTTGACATGTTTTTTTAGATCTTTCCACCAAAGTGGCATTACATTTTTTTTTAAACCAAAGCCTGAAAATAGTTCAGAAATAATTTTAAAAAAAAAATAGAATCAATGTTACAAAAGATGCAAATTCAGAATATATTTTTTTTTAATTTGAAGGCTACATTTCTGTTTATTTTAAGTTTAAGTTATGACCTGCAGTTTCGCTTTCGTAAGACAAACATTAATTGATTCTACACTTCATAAAAAAAAAATAGTGATTTTAACTCAAAACTTTGCCGATACGGTTTTAAAATAAAATAAAATTTAAACCACATGACCTAGTTTAGCCATGATTTTTATAATTTTGTGTGATAAAATGTAAACAACCAAATTGTTTATGCTGTTTTAAAAAAAAATGTGTTTAGTTACCAAAAAATGCTAAAGCATCAAATATATTCCATCTTAAATAAATTTAATAAAAATCAAACAATTAGGGTTTTATAACCATATTTATTTTAATAAAATCGCACCAGATTTAAACAAAAATATTGTAGGCCCTATATATAATTTCGAGCCTATTCACAGCCGCCTATTTATTTTAAAATTATTTCCCCCCTATCTAGATCTTCATGGCTAGTAGCTGGTAAGGCCGACCCACCTCTCCCCGCCCGTCTGCACCTCCACCCAGATAGCCCCTTCACGGGTGAGCACCTCATGAAGCAGACGGTCAGCTTCGAGAAGGTCAAGCTGACCAACAACATGCTGGACAAGAACGGACACGTAAGTCACAAAAAAACCTGTTCGCCTATTCATCCACATCTAATGCACATTTCAACGTAACCCTACATATTTATCTTTACACGCACGTTATATTAAAACCCCATATGTCCATATGCTATCCACACACATCACAGTATACCACAACTTATCCTTGTCTATCCACAGATTATCCTAAACTCCATGCACTTATCCACATCTATCCACAGATTATCCTAAACTCCATGCACAAGTACCAGCCTCGGGTGCACCTCGTGCTGAAAACGGAAACCACGAAATTGCCGATCACCTCCCTTGACGGACATGACGTCACGACCTTCGTGTTCCCGGAAACCGTGTTCATAGCCGTGACGGCGTACCAGAACCAACTGGTGAGTATCAGTCAGAGTGAGCACACAACAATATGGCGTCTAGCGAGGTACTCACGCCGACAATATGGGTTCCAAATAGCATACCTGGAATACACGTGATCAGATTTATCGAACTACCATGATATGTCTAGAAGCAAATAGTCTATTAAAGAAAAAAATATTTCGGCATTAGGGACACGCCAAAAAAAAAAAAAAGAAATGCATGTATTATTTTCCAATCACGAGTCATTTACCAATCTTAGCTGAGTAGACTCACGACCCGAACTCAGGCTAAACGGATGAGGTCAGATTTTGACTCGATATAATTTACTAAGTCAAGTAAATCAGCAATCTTCAAGTCTCCGGATATTGCCGTACATTCTCCATGTGGACACAGTTCTACTGCAGTCGCTTGGTCAAGTGTGTCCATGATTTAAGGCAACTAAAATAGTACCTTAAGAAAATAGTACCTTAAGAAAATAGTACCTTAAGAAAAAAGTACCTTAAGAAAATAGTACTTTAATAAAATAGTACCTTAAGAAAATAGTACCTTAAGAAAATAGTACTTTAATAAAATAGTACCTTCAGAAAATAGTACCTTCAGAAAGTAGTACTTTAATAAAATAGTACTTTAAGATAAAAAATAAATTTAAAAACTCTAAGGAAACTAAAATAATGTTTATATTCATTAATATGATCGCAATAACTACTTTTGGCCCTAGTACAGAAATATAGAAGAAAATGAAAAAAAAAAACAACAATAAACTTATTTGAGCTACTAATTTTCAAAAGTTGCACTAAAAGGGTTTAGATATTGCAGTTTGAACATGGCATTTCTCATGAAAAGACCATACTGATACATCCGTCTAAATACTTGTCATTGCCAACATTCTTTGTATTGTTTCTATTTGACCAGTTCTGAGACTATCAAGAAGTTAAAAAAAAAAAAATCACCACCACCACCAATCTCCTTGACCGCTGATTAAAAATGGTTGACCAGTTCTGAAACATTTCGCGGAAGTTTAAAAAAAAAAAAAAATCCCACTACCACTATCACCACCACCAATCTCTACCACCACCACCAACAACCTCAACCACCAACCACAATCACCAACAACCTTCACCACCACCAACACCAATACCAACATACTCCACGACCACCAACTCTGCCACCAACCTCCTCCACCACCACCAATACCAACAACCTCCACCACCACCACCAATACCAACAACCTCCACCACCAACCACAAACACCAACAACCTTCACCACCACCAACACCAATACCAACATCCTCCACGACCACCACCTCCGCCACCAACCTCCTCCTCCACCACCACCAATACCAACAACCTCCACCACCACCACCAATACCAACAACCTCCACCACCAATACCAACAACCTCCACCACCACCACCTTCACCACATCCTCCACCACCAACCTCCACCACCACCAACCTCTACCACAAACCTCCATGACCGCTGATGAATATGTTTCCTCCAGTACCCCCATTTCCCACGATGCTTCTGTCACCTGCCCATCTCCCATATCGCGATCACCTTTACCAGACAATTTCTCCCGGCTTTCTCCCCTCCCCGGGAGTGAGCGGCCTATCGGGCTAACACGTCTTCGCGTCCCCCGGGCTGTACGCGGCAATCAGGATATGACATTTTCCACAAACACCGGTTATCGGACTTGGACATTTTCAACACAGATTTGTCTGTCCCTGGCATTTACTAACCGTTGTGGATTGTTCAAGATGTGAGTTGGGGGAGGGGGGGGGGGGGTAACTAGCGAAAACAGACTAGTGTTATATATAGAGAGCAGACACAACGAATACCAATTTTTTTTTCACATTTCGAAAAGTTCTATATACAAACTATATTCTTCTATTGCTAAAAAAATAACTGTTATCTTAACAGCTTAAATCGACCATGGGATACATAAAAATAATTTGAATTAAGCACATGATTCGAATGGGATATCGTTGTTTTTTTATTTTGCTGACCTTTGAACGTTTACGATTCTCAGTATCATTTAAGTATTCTGTGAAAATTAAAATATCGATACAAGTTTTTAACTTAATTTTATAAATATTATTACATAATTATTATTCTAAAAGAAAAAAAATATCAAACTGAACAAATGATTGTACATTTTGTAATGATATAACTATCATTTAATAATTTTCATAATTTTACCCGTTTGTACCTAAGACATGTGCGGCAGATGAAGTAGAGTTCATCTGTTTCAATGACCTAGGCATTTAAGGGGATAGTGTAGACAGCTTAATGCCCAGCCGACTTTAGACTATGCTGCTCCACCAATGATAAATATATTTGACGAAAACAAAAACTGGAAAATATTGTTTGTGGAACAACAAAAAAAAAACAACAACATATTTAACGAACAAAATCCTTCATGTGGTTTTAATATCCCTACCACACGTGTGGTGACGTGAGGTTTCAGGGTGAACGACCACACGTTTTACGAATCTGATCGACTTTCTCAACACCCCAGAGATACGTTGACTTGACCCCGTGGGCCGGGCGTGTACCCCCTCGCGCTTCCTTCGTCACCACACATCCTCACTTTACTAATGCCCATCTCAGATTAACGCACCTCAAAGGATTATCACACTCCACTGTTCGCTCTAGGCTGCCTGGTCGTACGACATCGCAATAGTAGAAAATATGTCGCGTAGTTATTTTTAGTAAAATACAAATAGGCCTATATATATATATATATATATATATATATATATATATATATATATATATATATGTATATGTATATGTATATGTATATATATATATATATATGTATATATATATATATATGTATATATATATATATATGTATATATATATATATATGTATATATATGTATATATATATATATATATATATATATATATATATATATATATATATATATATATATATATATATATATATATATATATATATATATGTATGTGTGTTGAGACACACCTGCTCTCCATTACCCCCCCCCCCCCCCCCCCCAAAAAAAAAACATACATGCATGGCCACCTCAGACAAAACTACCTTAAACACGACAGTACCAACGACAACACCCTCTCCCTATCCTCACCCACCGCCTCGCGACCAACACACCATGCTCCCCCCTCCACCCCACACCAGACACCCGTCAACTATACTCCCACCTACACACAATAACCCCCCCCCCCCCCCCCCCCACGTCATTAGCACGACAGAACCTGCTAACCATATGCCCGGTGTCGCGTTCCCCACCCCCCGATCACCTTACCCACTAAACCGGTCCCTCATAACCCGAGCAAAACGGCGCTCATAACCTTACGGCCCCTTCTCAACTAATCCGACCGCCATTCTTCTCCGCCAGGGGTCGCTGGGCGACTCCTGGAACCTCTGTCAGTCAGAGTCAACCGGCCGTGAATAATACCCGGATGTTGAACCTTCCTCGGGTATACGATCTCCGCCACCTTGCTGTACCTGGTCATGTGTCACGGCTGGATTGTTTCCCCTTTAATGTTGAGGTTTAAGCTATAATTTTAGTGAAGTTAGAAAAACATAGAGGAGAATGGAATAAAGCAGATGATTTATAAATATATGACTGAGAGAAATGTGAAGACCTAATAGCCACATATTAACCTCCATACTACATCTAAACCCAGCCGTGTATACGATCACAATCTAACACTGTTGTAGCATTTATCTCGTAGTTATCTCGTATAACATCAGATTCGCTGTTCTACTTCACCTCTTGTCATTATCACTTTCTCAACCACCATTACAATGGCTATTTACTATCTCCATTTAAAATTCATATTTACAACAACACCAATCTACCACAACACAACCCGTTTATCCTACCACACCACCCTTTTAAAACCCTTCATCTACAGCACACCACCCGTCTACCACCAACACCACCCATCTAACACCCACACCACCTCTCACACTCCTCGCCCTCCCACCAACCACACAACAACCCAAACACCAAGTCACAGGTTCAAATCCCAAAAAGAAAACCACCAACTCCTAGCTACCTCCCTCGCCCACCCACACCACCACCCATCTTCCAACCATACCACCTCTCACACTACTTACCATACATCCATCTAAACACCAAGTCACAGGTTCAAATCCCCCCCCCCCCCCAAAAAAAAAACTCCTAGCTCCCTCACTCCCCTACCCACCCCACCACCCATCTTCCACCTCCGACTTCCCACGCCCCTCCCCGACCATAACTCCCCAGCAAGTTGAAGTCAGCTTTAGTATCATCCCCACAGATAGCCCGGCACCATTTTCTTGCCGCCCCACCTTTTATTCGCCCGCCTGGCGCTATAAAACTCAGGACATCACAAGCAGGGGCGATAACCCCACGCAGCATCATTCAACATCCCGTTAGGATCCAGCGAACACGGTGTGACGGTGCTCGCCCTTTAATTACAAGGTTGCTCGGAGTAAATACACAGTTAAGGGCCCTGTTTTTAAGGGACCGTTACCGCCACAAACATCCCCCCCCCCCACTCCTTTAAACCTCACAACCATTTTTCCCATTCTGTTTGAGAGTATAATTGCCCGGTACTTAACATAGTACAAGCTCGTGACAATGTAGGCGGTGTCACGTGATCTGAATGAGTTAAAACAAACACCTTGAGCACTTCAGTGGAGCATGGGTGACGTCATGCTCAGACAGTGTGAGAATCTTGGAGAATAGGCTAGATGAATAGGCATGACAATTACTTTATCAATGGCCTTTAAAAAATACGCTAAACAGTCCTTTCGTAGTATAGCATCAGTGTTTCTTCCAGACTTTTTTCTCCGGGGGGGGGGGGGGGGGCGGTCTACATTTTCCAGGGGATCGGACACTAGTAAAAGTATATGTTTAATATATAAATTCCATCTCGTTCATAATTTTACCCGTTTGTACCTAAAACATGTGAGGCAGATGAAGTTTCTTCAGGGGTAGAGCCCCCCCCCCCCCTCCGAAAAGATGCCTGGACGAAACTCTGTACAGCACTAATTACTCTAAATTACAACATAAATAACAACAAAAGATCTTCATGATAAAGCTTCTTAAATAATCCACAACTTTTTATATTGATAAAATATTTCACACCCTCTCTTCTCTCCCTCCCCCCCCCCCCCCCCCACACACACATTTTTATTTTAATAATAATCACTGTAATTGCAGATATTTTCGACTTAGAACAAAACAAAACCTAGACTAAAAAAATGTAAAAGAAGTATTCTATAACTATTCAAAACATAACGATTCAGTCTCAGATAGTCATAAAAAAAAGCTAATTTAAATCTATCAAATGTGTTGTGATTTATGTAAGTGTCACGTAATGTCTCACCTATCACCACTAATGTCACCTCATCTCCTCACCAGATCACCAAACTGAAGATCGACAGCAACCCGTTCGCTAAAGGGTTCCGTGACTCCAGTCGACTCACGGAGTTTGACAGGTAAGAATCTGCTTCTCAGGTATTTACTATTTCTTAGAATGAACACCCCCCCCCCCTCCCTGTTACTCATACAGCGTGTTTTAAAATACAAGTTGTGTTAGCTAAGATCTCTCCGCGCAGGTCTGTCTGTCTATACAACGCTCCAAACACACTACCCATCTACAAACCTGCAACCAAAACCCCCGTCTACCACCCACGTGATCAATCAAAGACATACACCACCAACCCCAACATCCACCCTACACATCTCCATCAAAACTACCACTCCACATCTTCCGCAACACAATCCAACATCGACCCACACCACCCATCTACCTCCCACACCACCCATCTACCTCCCACACCACCCATCTACCTCCCACACCACCCATCTACCTCCCACACCACCCATCTACCTCCCACACCACCCATCTACCTCCCACACCACCCATCTACCTCCCACACCACCCATCTATCTCCCACACCACCCATCTACCTCCCACACTAGAAATTTTAAAATTAAAATCTCCGATATTAAGAATGCTAATAGATTGCTCTAGAAATGTATTAAGTGCATATCACATCAACTTCGGACTAATCCCATCCGGTTAAGAAACGTGATTTCAAAATTTCAGTCTACTTTCTATTTTATTGTATAATAACCAATCTATTTTGACGTAATCGCGAGGTTGGAGATTCTTTGTAAAGTATTTTGTTTGGTTCGTGAGTATTTACCATGTAACTTATTTTACAATTTTAAAAAAGTAATTTATAATCAAATCTTTAAAAAAATACGCCTTATTACATTGCAGTGTTGTCGATATGTAAAATCGTTAACTAAAAAAACGTAAATGAAACTACAATTTTTTTAAGTATCACCATATAGAGTATTCAGACCCCCCTCCCCCCTCCCCTAACACACACACAGCCTCTAGCTCGTTGCTGCTTTAAAAAAAAAAGCGTTGACGCCTTAAGGAGGTTTAAAATCCAATGAATACACTTAGACGATCCTGGCAGTTTGTTTGCAGATCACGTGATGTGAGACGTAGACATGCGCAGACGTGCTTGCATAGTGTGACATGCCACTGTGGCATCAGACAGAGCCCGTGGCGCCCTCCTAAATACAAACTTTGTCTCAGCAACAATTTCAATTATCGTGGCAAACGGTTGTAGATTGACATATTAAAAAAAAAGATTTGAAAAAATGTGATGAAGAATTTAGATTCTAGAAGTTCAACTAGATTTTCCCAACCTTTATGTGTCTCTCGTTTTTTTAGACCTGCCGAACTGTGTTGTTCGACTTTTGAGATCCAATGTGTGTGTCTTTGGTGTTTTAAGACCCGCTGACCTGTGTCTTTGGTGTTTTAAGACCCGCTGACCTGTGTCTTTAGCCTATTGAGACCTGTTGACCTGTGTCTTCAGGCTTTCAAGATCAACTGCCCTGTCTTCAGTGAGACCCTTTGTCTTTATCCCTTTGAGACCCACTGACCTGTGTCTCTAGCTTTTTGAGACCCACTGCCCTGTGTTTTAAGTGTTTTGAGACCCACCGGCCCCAACCCATGACCCTTTTGAGAGCAAACAGCGCATGTCTAAAACCGACACCTGAGCTAGCCCGCCTTGCGCTACGTAATCTACTTATCTCGCATTCTTCCTATATCTCCAGCTCCCTGAGACGCCCGTCGCTTACGGCTAATTCCGGCCATTCCTGCCGGTTATCCAGAAGACATGCAACTCTGCAGAACTCTTAAAGCTTGAACTCATTCACAAAAAGCATCTTTCGTCTCTTGAACACACACACACACACACACACTAACACACATACACACACACATACACACACACACACACACACACACGCACACAATAAAATAAAAATAGAAATAAACGTCTTCGTCTTGTAAGTCTCCCACCTTGGAGATTTCCGCCTCGGAAGTATTTCCGCCTCGGAACTTTTTCGCCTGGACAGTTTCGCATGGGCATTTTCCGCCATTTAAGTGTCAGACTCTGAAATTTCCGCTTTTGAAGGTGCTGCCTCATAAAGTCTCCGGTTTGTTGAGTTTCCGATTATTCCTAACTCTCCGCATCGTAACTCTTCGCCTCGGAAATCTCCGCCTTCAACCGTTTCCTCAATCGAACTCCCCACCAGTATCTCCGTCTAACGACACCCCCCTCGCTTTTCCGCGTAGCAGGATTGTATTCCGGCGATCTGATCGTCTGCAAGTTTTGATAACAGCCGCGATGCGCGCCGCCATGTTTGTTGGTGAGTAAACGGCCCCTGGGATGTGTGTTTACGGTGTCAGCTCACACCGGCTTTCACGCGCCCCGTCTCTTGCGCACCCGGCCATGTCATCGCACCCTCCCCGCACAACCCTACCCGCATTCCGCCGCGCCGCCGTAGAAATATAAATAAATCGGAGACAGGCGCCATGTTATACCCCCCCCCCTTACATTACGTATACAGATATTACATCAGATGAAAATGTCCACCAGACAGAGGCGGATCTCAAAGTTTACAACCAAACAAAATTTGTCTCTAAAGGGAGGAAAGTTAGTGACTGACGTGTATTTTGTGTGCGCGGTGTTCTAAAAGTCTTATACAAGAATTAGAGGGAACTATGCTATAAAAAAACCTTTAGAAATGTGAATAGTTTATAAAAAAATATTTATTTATTACCGGTGTAATAGTAAAAACATTCAAAACAATGTTTCAACAAAAGGAACTGTTCACATTAAGTAAGAATACTTCTAAGTTGTCTCTATTAAAAACAAGTGACCCAACCTTATTTCTAAGTTGAGAAAGGTATGCAACGTGTAGGCCTACTTTGTCTGCGCGGTGTTCTCAAAGTCTTACATGATAAAACGGAATGACTGCTAAGAGAGATCATTGCATAAGACCGATTTTACATGAAATTTCGACCACGGAAGTCTGTTAGTACTCGCACACAAAAAAAACAATCATATTTTCTACACATATTTATTTTATCAACTTATCCCTTGGTCCTTGTTTTATTTCTACTTATTTTTTTTATAATAATTTATTATACGTCTTTGTTTTCTTTTTTCTACTTTAATTGTTTAACAACTTCTTTTACGTCCGCGTTGTTTCTGTCTCCACAGGGAAACCATGGAGTCCCTGCTCCACAACCACTCGTACGCCAGGTCTCCGCTGAGGGCGTTCTCAGAGGCGGAGTTTGAGGAGGCCATCAAGAATAGGGACAGTAAAGGTAATTAGTTAGTAATTAATTATTTTACTAATTCTTCGAGGTTTTACTTATTTTGGGAGCAGGTTGAGTTTCAAAATGCACCCCCTCCCCCCACCAGCAAACCTCAGGATACTGGTGAAAAGAAGAACATTATAATTGTTAAGTGGTTTATGTATGGTTGCAAATAGTGCGATATCAACTTAATATTTGCTGATGACTAACAGTCAGCCTTAGAGTGAACCAGATATTAAGATCTCTCATTGCCATGGGATGCTTCTAGGGAGTGGTAAAGAGGGCTAGGGTACACACCTACCCCCGCAGCCATTTAGATGGTATTATATAAGTTTTTCTATTTTAATATGGTATGTTTGTTTATCTAAATGTAGTATTGGGAAGTACATGAAGGCCTAGCGATCCCCCCTCCCCAACCTAAAAATATTTTTATATTTCGAGCCCCCAGTAATATCCAAGCTCATATCCGCCTCTACCCTTCAAGTTACTGTAGTGCCATGCCGGCAATTATTCAGTATTTTTTTTTAAAGTTAATTTTAACAAATATCTATATTTCATGAGTAGGCCTAGTCTCTAGAATCAACAAATCCACAATAGAAAATGTTTCTAAGTGCGCATGTTTTTGTTTTTTTTCCACAGACCACGCAGCCGCCCTGAGCCTACTCTACAGCTGGCGCATGCAATCCGCGGCCCTCTTGCCCGGCCAGCCGCCAGTGCTGACCCCGGCGCCGTACGCCATGTACGGCAACTTCCTGTCCCACGCCTACCGAGGGATGGACTCGGCGTCCAGCGCGGCGGACATGCGCAGTGGCGCGTCCATGATGAACGACGTCTTGCTGCGCAGCTCCTTCTACAAGCAGTCCGTGACGTCATCCCTGGCGGCCGCCTATCAGCGTGGGCTGTATCGATACCACCCGTACATCGCGCCGGATCGAGTAAGGTCGCCCGATACTTAAAATTTGAAAACAAAAGGAAGTCATGGAATGAACAATGTTAAAAACCAAAAAGATCTACACTCAGACGGTGTTCGTATGACCCCCCAGCCCAAGCAGACTTACAGCCAAAAACAAAATGGCGGGCACAAACACGGGTTATCTTTTCCTCTGTGATCGCACTTCCGCTTTCGTTTTTATTTTTGTTTGAAAATTTTTCTCTCTATAACCTGCACAAATTTATCTTTTACGTCACAGTGACACACTGTCAGTCTAGTCCAGAGACCTGTGTCCATCTTGACCATTTTCTAAGCTCATCTTGTCAACAATCACACACGATTTTCCACACTATATTTTGCTATTGACTAATGCACTGTTTTCATTGTACCTTTGATAAATATGAAAAAAAAAAAAACACCAATAACTCGTCACCTAAAATTGTGTGTAGTGATTGTCCACTAACTCTACCTGATGATCACTACTAAAACTTTGTCCTAAAAATTCGGTAATAATCCAAAAGAAAATATCCACAAAGTCGATGACGTAAAAGTGACAATTTATCAACTGACTCACCAATGGGGTCAAGTATTTGAAAATAAAATAGACTCGTGTTTTAGTCAGAAGACTTACAAACTGTATATTTACTTCCGGTCAACATGACATTAGTGAGGATCATTTCCTAGTTGAAGAGGGGTACATTGTATTTACATGTATAATGATGGACGAGGGCATGTATAGAACAGTGTCGTGCTACGTGCAGACGACTGTGCTGCCATCTACGTTTTTGTCGAACATCTTATACCAGAAAGATTAGGACGATTTTCTTTGTAGAATGGAAACGCTGTGGTGTGTGGTTAAAGGAGAGCACTTGTGGTTGTGAGTGAAAATAAAGGTCAAGATGAAGTAAAAACCAATGTTTGGCTATTGCAGTACTCACCAGTGTGGGTGTTTAGTTCAGACTGTCAAATGCTGTCAGATCATGTCAGATGCTGTCAGGTCATGTCAGATGCTGTCATGTACTAATCCCAAGTGTGGTGGTCACACAGGTATCTTCTATAAAGCCAGGTAACCGGACTTTGGCTACTCCGAGTGTCTGTCTGGCTCTTACTAGTGGGGTGCTGCCATCCTTGAGCCGGCATTACCCGTATTTCGAAAGTGTCATGTACTACTAGGTACTGTGAGAAAGTGGCATGTGCTATTAGACACTGTCATACCGACAGATACTACCTGACACCGACAGATACTGCCAGAGACTGTCAACTACTGTTCATCTGACCAGGCTGTGACTCTAGTCCACTGACCCAGTGAATTGATGAGTGACAAGACTAGTCCACTATAGTAACTATCACTGAAATTATTTTGGTTATGTACATTACGATTTGCTTGACGTAATTATTTTGTTTGTACATTTACCATGTGTTTGACATTCTTTATCATGTATACTTTACCTTGTGTTTCACATGTTTTATGTGCACTAACGTTTATATGACATAAGTTTTATATACACTAAAGTGTATATGAAATGTTTTATGTGCACTAGCGTGCATTTGACATATGTTTTATGTACACTAAAGTGTATAGGACATGATGTATGTACACGAACGTGTATATGACATGTTTGATGTACACTAACGTGTACATGACATATCTTTTATGTGCACTGAAGTATTTTTGACTCAAATCTCTATTGTACATTCAGGTATCTGATCTATAACGCTGAGTTTAAAAAAAAAAATTATTTGTACAGCTGTATACACTAGTTCATGTTCACGTTTAAGTTAATTGCAACACTTCACTACACGATAGTTAAAGTTTTCTCATGATTTACGTATGTTTATGAGCGTGAGTGTGTAGATAGTGAATGTCATTTTAAAATGATGTCATGTTAGGTGGATATCTAGTTTAGCACATCGAGCAAGTTTGCTAGTGTTTAAAGAAAATAACACTACTATATCGAAACAATCTCAGTGGCTCTTGTCCAAAGGGTCAGTTAATCGTCGAAACAGAAAAGGCAGAATTGGCAATTTTTTTTTTAAATTAATATTGACGGTTATTTAAAAATCTCTAAAATTAAAAAAAATATTTTAATTTAAAATTTAAAAATAAAATGAAAAATATATCCATTAATTTTTGTGACTCAACAGCTAATGAGAGTTTTCAACTAATGCTTCAGCTTCCTCAACTCTGCTGTCGTCTTCTTCTATATCTCCAAGCTGCCGTAGGTCCGTAATAAAAAGAAGTTCTGTAATAAACAATATACTGTTTACCTATACAGACGTATGTATTGAAACTGATGATCTATTCGCCAATCTGTAATATTAAAAAAATGGCCCCGTTGAGTTTTGGGATATTGTCTTTCAGTTTGGGGTATATCGACATATGTGCATGCTTTGAAAAGAGGGGGGGGGGGGCTGTATTTGTGAAGTGTTTTATTCTAGTCTGGTTGCCACGCACCATCCAATCCAACTTTTGTAAAAGTTGGATTGGAAATTTTCAGCACTGTTGTGTTCGATTGTTGCACATTGATGTATGATTATGGGTTATGTGAACATAGCACATGAACGCTTATATTTGCGGTCTAAAGAAATTTCTTGAATCAGCACGACTGTAAGCTGGTAAAGGAAATAAATTTATAAGGCTGTTCAACATTATGTAAATATATGAGTCTTTGCGTGCATGACGAGTTGCGAAGTACAGTTGTGAAATATTTTTTTTTATCTTTTTCATTATTTATTTTAGTGGATGTGTACACAATCATGTACATAATTTTGTGCACAATCCTGTACATGAGTATGAGAGACGGTATACCACAAACGACCATAGGTGATGGTCAGTATGCGTGCAGATATGTGATCTAACTCTACTCACCTGTAGTTGATTTTTAGATCAAAATGGTTTTAGAATGTAAATAAAATGTGTGAGCCAATTTAATCTAACTTCATTCATGTGTGGTAGACATTTGGATCAGTATGGTGTTAGAATGTGATGCAACACTATCATCCAATAATAATTCGAATACGTAAATTGTAAATTATGTTTTTTTTTAGTCTAGTATTAGTTAATTGATCAGTGCCAATCAATGAGATGCTGAATGTTTAGTAGAAATCGATAGTTGAACATTGATTGAATAAAATGAGCTAATGTCTTAAACACACTGAACTTGTCTGTTTTAATTTTTACTATATGTATGTATGTTTTAGTATGTGTATGTTTTGGGTCTGGCCCCTGTGATGGCCAAAGTTCATGTTATGGCCAAATATTTTTGAGTTCCACGGTATTGGAAAAAATATTTAAAAATTTTTTCGGCCAAGGTAGTTGGTATGGGAATGGACAATGAAATGGCCATATTTCTGGAGATGGCCAGGGCCAACGCTGAAGAAACCCTAAATTGATTGGCCACCTCGGACAGATGAGGCTCGTTAGCTGAAGATATCCACTCTTCTAGGAGAGACAACTCCAAAATCAAACAACTACTGCCTTGTAGTTTGTTCTTGGTTGGACAAAGGCTATGGAAGCAAATCCAAAAAAGAAAAGCAGGCTGAAATCAGAGTCAATGGCCTTAATGGCGCATAACCAGTTGACACGTATACTTAATTGTGATGGAGGCGTGGTCGAGTCGGCAAAAAGCTCATGGCTGATAAATTCGAAAAAGTCTCGAGTTCAAACCCTCTGGCAGATAAGGCTCGATCCCTTCCAACACTAAACATTAAGAACGAAGAAGAAGAAGAAAGAAGATTGGCCACGGTCCATGCGGTGGCCACTGTTCATGGTGTGGTCACGTCGTTGGCCATCTTCCAAGAAGCGGTCACGGTTCAGCAGGTTCACCAATCAAATGAGCACGTGACACAATACAATAGAAGTGGGGGGGGGGGAGGTAGACAGGAGGGTCTCTCGAGTTCGATTCCGGGTTAAAGTCCGTAAAACGTCTTTGAGTCCACCCAGCTCTGATGAGTACCCTACTCACGTTAAGGAAAAAAAAGGCGACTGGGCATAGTGCTGACCAGTGACTACACTATCCCTTCACATGCCGAGGCTGCAGAAACAGACCGACTCTACTTCAGTTGCACCATGGGCAGTCAGGTTCTAAAAGGGAAACTTTTTTTTTTATACAAAACTACATAAAAAAAAAGAAACAAAAAAAAATTAATTAAAATAAGATATTTAATACTTTAAAATATTTTGTAACAAAAAAGGACAATATCTCATAGTTGCATTAAAAAATCAGATTATGCACGTTGTACATTAGTTTTTTTCCCATTAGAGGAAACGATGACTACCATACACTTGAACAGATCTAAAACACATCTTCTCAGAGTACATTATCCTCCCAAACCCTTTCCCCAAAATTTATAGGTGATCTTGTAGCCAGAGTAGAGGACGTGGGAATTTTCATTTTTAAAAAAATTAAGTCGTTTCAATTTCACAATTTGTAGTCTACCTCATGGATTCATTGAAATACTAGCTTCAATAAAAAAAAATGGTGGTTGTTTTTAAAAATGTTTGAGACACCTTAATCTGGAATTTCTGAGTGAAGACAAGAACTGAAAATATACGAGAATTGTGCATGCAAGGACGAACTAGGGAATTTTTAAAAAAATTCACTTCTTTTAAAATCTTTTCACCGGAATGGAGAGAAAATATTTCGTTTTATTGTATAAGAGTTTATGGATCAATATTAAACCTTCAAAATTAAATACAACAGCGACGACAGCAAAATAATTTTTTATGAAAAAAAAAAACGCAATACATTTTTATGAAACCACGAAGAAAGCCACTATTATCGGCCGAGTTGTCCACTCTTCTGGTCATTCGCTACGGTCAAGATGGATGTCAAGGAAGTAAATTGTGGTTTTAGCGTGTGGCTCGAAGGTGGGGAGGAGGGGGGGGGGGTTGGTGTCTTAAGTCCGTAATAATTTTGAAAAGAAAATGGAAAAATGTAGGTAGGTCCAACCATTCTGAGGCAAGAGTCGTCTTTGGCTCATATGGGTCCCACATTCAGGTTATTGATCTAGAGTTGCATACATTGGCATTTCGAATATTGGGTTTTCACACAACTTACCCCGCAAATGGTGTTTTTCTATACCAATAAAAGTGAAATCATAATAAGGATGGTCTGATTTTGAATTGCTTTAAAGACTACATGTGAGAAAGTCGTTTTAAATTAATGTGAAAGGCTTCATGATTTGAAAATTCCGTTCAGTAATGTAACCCTAAAACACGATGAAAACGCGATTCATGTTTTCATTAAAAAAAAGATCGTCTAAACAATCTTAAATCTATTTTTAGCAACCGGATAGATAAATCTTGATGGGGTGGTGGCGCTTTTTATTTCGATATTTCCGTAAATAAACACAAAAGATTTCTTTGTTTGCGCTAAACTTTTTAGGTTTTAATTTTAGAAATGCAGACCTGATTTAGAATTAATGCTGAGATAGAGAAGAGAGGGGGGGGGGTGTAAGGATGGGGGCGGTAACTGCTGATGGACGTGAGCATGTTTGTGCGATCAGTGTGGGTCGGGTGAGTGATCAAAACTAATTGAAATGGTGAAAGGTGTTTGTGAGTGGAGTTTTAAATACATGGGGCTACAGAGGTTGTGTACGTTACGTAACGACGAAAATATAACGGGGGGGGGGGTGGATTCCGAACTATTTTTATAGAAGGGACTTATTCAAGTGTTTACAAAAGCCAGATTACCTTCACAAAAGCCAGATTTCTTTCACTGCCGCTGTAAAAAAGTTATGGGCTTTTGCGACCAGTGTGGTCTTAAGCCGTGCATGATCTCAACACTAGAGGTGGGTCATAACGTTAGTAGGGTGGTTCTCATAACGTTAATATGGTGGTACTCATAACGTTAATACGGTGATTCTCATAGCGTTAATATGGTGGTTATAATGTTAATTTGGTGGTTCTCATAACGTTAATATGGTGGTTATAATGTTAATATGGTGGTTCTCATAACGTTAATATGGTGGTCCTCATAACGTTAATATGGTGGTCCTCAGTACGTTAATATGGTGGTTCTCATGACGTTAATATGGTGGTTCTCATGACGTTAGTATGGTGGGTTCTCATAACGTTAATATGGTGGTTCTCATATCGTTAATATGGTGGGTCTCGTAACGTTAATGTTTATGCATATATGTATGAAATGTATACATTAAACATTAATACGAAAACATATGTATACTCACAGACATACATACACACAATACAACACACACACGCATATATATATATATATATATATATATATATATATATATATATATATATATATATATATATATATGCAGGTAGAATAGAATGCAACTAAAGCAAGTTTAAAACCTGACATACCTGTATTAAACAAATCATTGGACTCGCTAACGTCACACAGGGGGTGTGTGACGCCACAACTGTCAGCATTATCCCCCCTGGTCTTGTTATATTATGTCTCCATCTTTGACGTTTTATCTCCCCTTATGATAAACACAACCTCCCTCCTCTTTCCCCCCCCCCCCCCCCCCCCCCCCCCTCGTCTCCCCCATCCACGCACATTGAAAACGGTGGTAAAACGTCAAGTGGTGTTTTGGTGGGCTTCACCGTTACGTCACCGCGAGACAGGATCAAGATGCGCGGGGGTGTAGTTAACGCCGAGGGACCCCACTCCACGCCGGGGTAGTAAAGACGTCTTCTCACCCGTCTGTCTCCTCCTTCGGCATGGTTTCAGCGGTTCTCAAACCAAGTTCTTAACAGCTTTCATTTTTTTTTTTTACTTCATCTTATCTATGTGACACAGTTCGATTTTCTTCTATTTCCAAATTACTAATACAATTTTCTAGATATTAATTCACGTAGAAGTGCCCGTTTCATTATTAAAACGAGCACTGAATTATTAGTGAATTTAAAAAAAAAACAACTATTTAGTTATAATATCGCTTGTTTGTTTATTAAGACTAGTTCCACCTAACTAAGGAATATAACATTCGTCGTTGATATTTTAACACATCTTTTTTTAAGTCTCGTATACACGCCTATTATATTTGTATCACTCAGTTTGTATTTATGACTTGGACAATGTAAAAACATAAGTAGTAAAGTGGTGTAAATACAGTAGAGTTGTTTCAATAATGAGTACAGCCACACAGTGAGTTCTAACCAAATACACACGGGGTAGCAGTGGTCTAGCTACAGATCATAAGGTGAGTTGTGTTGGTATAGACACGACTCATTTATTTTAGTGCTGTATGTAATCGAACTGCTAATATAGGCAGTCAGTATAAATATGACTATGGTTAGAAGTAGTGTCAAAAATGTTTAATTATGTACACATAGAACTGTACAGACGCCGACATAGATAACCACATATACAGCACGCACACAAAGACAGACGTAAACAGACAGAAACCACAGTCTGAGACATACGCATTGACATAATAACTCATATATTAATAGACGCACGCAGGCATAAATACTATAAACGAATAGGAACATACACAAAAATACAGATACAGACACACAGTCAAACAGATCCACACACATACAAACATACCACCGACATATATACAAAACTGTAATCGAATAAAGTCAGACATAATCTACATACTGACAGACATACTTGAACCAAATAGAGCCAGACATATTTAAATACACACACATACACAGACACACAGACAAACAGATCCATGCACATACAAGCATACCACTGACATATATACAAAACTGAAACCGAATAAAGTCAGACATAATCTACATACCGAAAGACATACTTGAACCAAATACCAAATAGAGCCAGACATGTTTAAATACAGACACACAGACAGACACAGAGACTCTAGATGAATAGAGTCTTCTTGTTAACGCTGGGTCGTTGCCTTATGCCGAACAACATCCGCCCATTCATGTCTCGTTGAAAGCTGCTGTCGTCGTCTGCCTCCGGCTATCGTCTGCTGACATAAAACGCGGGTTTGATGTGGTCGGTTAAAAATATTATTTGATAAGCACTGTCTTAACACTCATCTTTTGACGGGAAACAAACGGAGACTAGTAGAAAAAGTAGGAGGATTACGGTAATATACTTATGTGTATGGGTGCATGTGTGTGTGCGTGTGTGTGTGTGTGTGTGTGTGCGTGCGTTCGCGCCTGTGAGCTTGCGTGTGTGTTTGTGTGTGAGTGTATGTGTGTTTGCATGGGTAGGGAGGGGGAGAGGATTTTTTTTTTTACATTAACAGGCATCTCAACAATAGTGCCGTCATTCCCCCCCCCCCCTCACACACACCATCCCACTTATCCATAACAAAATAAAATAAAAAATGCCAACGAATTAGGTACAAGCAAATTAAAAATACAAGTTAGTAATTATGTACACAAATTATAAAACTGGTTTGTTTTTGTTCACAATTTTAAAATGCTGAGATGCTGATAATTGTCCATTAGTTTTGCGTCGGTCGAAACATTTGGAAATTTTGAGAAGAGTTATATCTTTTAAAAAGATTGTTATAGAAATTTTAAGCATGTAGCTAAACCCATTTGGTAAATGGTAAATAATTATCGCTGTGGTAAGAAGATCGCTGTTCTAGTAAAGAAATTTGTTGCCTTGGTAGGAGACAATGACAGAATGGCCACTTTGGTAAGGAGATTGTTGTTCTTGTAAGGAAATTGTTGCTTGGCTAAGGAAACAGCCTCTTTAATACAGGAAGATTTGCTTTAATAAGGTCACATTCTCACCGTTTGATTGAAACACGTCCATTGGTTATTTCCCCCCTGAAGTTTTCACTTCCCCACGTGTTGTAAATACAACCTCAGCGAATTACCTCAGTACATTTAACCTCACCACAAACTGCCTCCGTGTCACCCCCCCCCCCCTCACCCCATCCTCACCTGTACGCAGGTATCCTATCTCACCCAGCCCCTGTGTATCTCATTACCTCAGCCTAATCCAGTCCCCGGTACCCCGGGCGTGTCGGGTCACCCTCACTCAGCCGCCCCTGTGGCTCAACAACCCACTCATGGTTAACCACTGCATAAATTACAGCCCGCGTAATTAATCTTAGTCTCATTACATCCTGCCGTGTGCTTGGTCACATGATCGCCGCAATATGCCGGCAGGTTTGGGTTAAAGAGGTGGATCACCGGTTACGTTGTATTATGGGATAGCAAGTATTTTAACTTCCATGATACACTTCCTAATTCCGGTTTTCTCGAGATAACTTTACTTGCTCGTCTCGAAAAAAAAATAATTTCGGACGTTTCACCCGACTATGTCTACCTTTCACGAGACAAACCCCCCTCCCCCACTCGCACGTGATGACAGTCACGTGATAAGCACAACAACTCCCGGCATTCACCCCCACGCGCCCGCCGACTAAAAAAAAAACCCGAGACTTGTCTCCGTATCCACCCGGTCTTCCGGCGCCCGGCCAGCTCTGCGCATGTCACGAAGCTTTTACCCCGAGTAAACAATGCCGGTGAAGCTAATTTGCCGGCAAAACAATCGCCATATTCTTTTCCGTATCCGGCACAGAGCAGCCCGCGACAGGGGCGTAGATTGGGCTGCTCAGATACCGAGGCGGTAGTGAGTCGAGAACGAGGGGTTATAAGGAGATAGGATCTCTCCCCCGAGCGGCTGTTGGATGGTTGTAAACGGAGGATGATGCGGCAATGTTTAGACGCCATGCCCAGCGCGTGTCATTGAAGGGGAAATATTAATATAAGAAACCGGCAGCCGGTCCGGGAACGTAAATAGACCGGCGACGACACTGCTAAGTGCTAAATTACCCCTATCGCTCGCTGCATCTTTGTACATATCGTAGGAAATATTGCGCATCTTCTCTCGCCGACTGCGCATGCTTGTTGTTTCTTCCCCCCCCCCCCCCCCCACTCCCCATCTTCAATTGTTCCCTTCATCAAAAAACCCCATTCACTCTGGTCTTCTGGGAACTAGGTTGCCCATTTCATGATAAATGGAATACGGTAAAACGGATATTTTATTTTCCTTCGTTTATCCCATCAGCTACTCTACTTCATCTACGATATTGACACGAAAATGTACATTGACGTCTGCTATTTTTTTTTATTTTTTTGGAAAACAATAGGTGGTGTATTTACCTAGAGACAATGGAAATGTACTAGAAACAATGACGTAGTGTGTGGAAATGATAAAACAAACAGGACATATGACGTTTCGACTTGAGGGGCTACGTCTGATTATACAATAAAAAGATCATCAATTTTTTTACTTAAAATATCGAAAATGCATATCTAAGCTTTCATTTTTTCGACATGACCCCGTTTACCTCCCCCCCCCAACCCCCGGTAGCATGTACTCCATTTTGAGTGGTAAAAATGTAAAGTAATATTTTAAAAAAAACGTGATACTAAGAGTTTAGTGACGATGTACTGGAATACACATATTTCAATATATATTCGTAATTTTATTAGGCATAAAATTTGGTCAAATGTCGTGTGTACAAAAATGTACACTATGTCGGAAGGGGATAGAAATGGTTTTTTCTTTCTTTTTTTTTCACAATGTACACCTAAATTCAAAGAAATATTATGGGTTTTTTGTTTGTTTTTTTGTTTTTTTTTCGACGGTTTGCAAAAACAAAATCCACTCAAACGGCATCGTTACTCTAGGGGCTCTGGGCGGACTATTACTGTCCTGCATCTAATGGTACACAATAAGTCCTGTATCGGAGGGTAACCCACCCTCCGCATCCCCTTGTTCCGCCACTGATTGAGTGTGTGTGTGACTGACTGAAATTATTGTACTTTTATTTAAACTGTGTAGCTGTCTCTCCACATCACATTACACCTCTAGTAAGTGGGCTGGTTCACACGTGTATAGTGGTTCACTCGGTTGTAAAGATTTACTGCGTGTAGGAGGGATGGAATTGAAGAAATGTGACTTCATATTTTATATTTCCGAAAACAACATATATTTAAAATAAATGTATCGATTTTCTTTAAAATTATGTTTTTGAGAGTGGAAGCTGGAATTTTTTCTGAGACTATATGAGAACGCCTTAGGTGAGGCTAAAATAGAAAAAAAATGGCGTGATTCTTGATGGACTGAGGCCCCTAAGGAACAAAGGGCTGTAGCTCCACCTCTCCACCGGACTCTGTTTGGGGCAGCTTTCTTCAGTTTTCTTTAGTTCTAAAATGTTTTAGCACAAGTAATATAAGAAAGAGCGGGACATCGTGGCCTAGCGAGCTAGACTGCTAACGTCCCTGGGTCCATCCAGCTCTGATGGGTACCTAACTCACGTTACGGAAAGTAAATGCGGCTGGGCATAGTGCTGACCACACTGTCGCTTCATATGTCGAGGTCTTTGAAACAGATAAACTCTACTTTATCTAACCCATGTGTCTTGGGACGAACATGAAAAAAAGATGATGATGATATAAGAAAGAAATATTTTAAATTATAGTTTTTTTTTACCCCTGTACTAATTTAGTCAAAATATTACTTCTCCGTATGTATCATCAAACCCTTAAATCTATAACTCCCCACCCCTTCTCCCCACCCCCCACCCCCACCCCACACACACCATCCGTGTCTCACCTATGTGTACATCACCCAGCCGCCCCCGACCCAACGTTTAAAATAAATCACCCCCAGATTCCCAAATTTAAACACTCAAAACCACAACAGCCATAACCCCCCAATCTTAGTTTGAGATCGTCCTAACAATAGCACGCCACTGCGCATGTCCACCCAAAACCCGCGCATGTCCGGTCTAATGAGGAGAATCAGCTCCCTAAACCAGACCGCCACTTAACCGTGTATTTATTTAATAACCCCAAACAGCTGATGTGGTTTAAACTTGGCTAGTTTTTACATATCCCCATCAGCAGGCTAGGACAAGGGGAATCGTTTGTTTATTTTAAGATTCCATGATAAGTAGACAGAACGGGGGGACTACTTAGTGCGGAGGATGGATAATGGGCAGGAGTTGTCGTCCATGTAAATCAACACTTATTGGTGTGATTTAATAATGGAATTGTTTTTATAATGCTCATTAATGTCATCATCATCATCATGATCGCTGTCATTTTCATCGTCATTAACATCAACAACAGCATCAAAACGTAAACGAAAAAAAATAATTCATACACAAGTGTTTAGTTCTATAAATATTTTTACTTTCAAAGAAGGATGGCAATGTGTATTATAGGTCTGCGTTCAATACTTAAATGAAAGTGTCAGTGTCGTTTAATACTTTGTCAAGTGACACTTAACAGTTGTGTCAGTGACACCTGGTGGTTTGTTAAAAACTGTCAATTAAAAAAAAAACGCGTTAAAAACTGTCAAATTAAATACACTGACGTATTACAGTAAAAATTTTCATAATTTCCGATATCTAAATACTATATTACATTCAACTTTTCCCGTTCGTGCCCAAGACACATGGGGTAGATGAAGTAGAGTTCATCTGTTTCAGAGAGCTCGGTATACGGAGGAATGCACTATGCCCAGCTGCCTTTGCTTTCCATAACATTAGTTAGGTACCAATTAAATTACATTACGAGATGTTTAGTAAGCTCAACAGTAAATTAAAACGGCGTAGTTAATAACAACTAATATTTAACAAATGCAAACAACTGTAGACATAATATAATCTTAAATAGAGGGGGAGTAAGCGCGAGATATTTCTCTAAAGGGAGACAACCGCAGATTTATTTTCCCCCACCTACTCACACACAATCAAAGCCAATGTTGCGGGGCGAGAATTGTGGCGCCCCCTGGCCGACACCAAATTAGCGGACAGTCCGCGATAGTAGAGCTGATTATCTCCCCTGTGATGGCATTTATGCGTGCGGACCGCGGTCCACGGCCGGCCCGCCGGTGGTTATTGCACGGGGTCCCCTGTTTATGGTTTTTATTAATGCAGGCTGCTGGACATTCTAAGGCTCAGACTGACCAGTGATCGAGATGGCGTCTGATGTATTCCTTACTGGTCAGATACTCGTCACTCATAGCCTGCTCATGTGATGGTCACACAGTGGTAAATCAGTGGTCACTTACTGGTCAGATACTCACACTCACAGCCTGCTCATGTGATGGTCACTCAGTGGTCACTTACTGGTCAGATACTCACACTCACAGCCTGCTCATGTGATGGTCACACAGTGGTAAATCAGTGGTCACTTACTGGTCAGATACTCACACTCACAGCCTGCTCATGTGATGGTCACAGAGTGGTAAATCAGTGGTCACTATTTGGTCAGATATTCGTCACTCACAGCCTGCTCATGTGATGGTCACTCAGTGGTAAAGCAGTGGTCACTTACTGGTCAGATACTCACACTCACAGCCTGCTCATGTGATGGTCACTAGGTGGTAAATCTGTGGTCACTTACTGGTCACTAACAGCTGTATTACGGGTCACGTGATGGTCATTGTTTATTCATTCACGGTTCTCTTGTTGCTGTTCTCACTCACTGCTCACTCACGACACCCTCACTACATCCGACGACACACTCAAGACATACTCTAAACATACTCAATACACACTCAAGACACTCACGACACACTCAAGACACACTCACTACATCCCACGATATCCCCACGACATCACACGACACCCACACGACACACTCAAGACACACTCAAGACACTCTCAAGACATACTCAAGATATACTGACGACACACTCAAGAGATATTCAAGACATACTCAAGACATACTCACGACACACTCATGGCTCACTCACGACAGACTCATTCACACACTCACAACACACTCATTACACTCTAACAATAGGCCTACTATCACGACACTCATCACACAGTCACATCTCAGTCAATAGAACTACGCCAGGAATGTACAGTTGAAATGTTACAATATTGAACTGTGTATCTCTTCGTGCTTGTGGTGGTCTGTGGTTTAAGGTTCTGTCTTTCAGTGGTCGGTGGTTGTCTGTCAGTGAACGGTGCACAATAGTGACCTTTGAACTCTGTGCCAAGTTTCTTCTACAGCATCCCTTCATCGGTATGTGGTACCCTCCCCCGCACCATTCAGCTAAATGTGGCACTTGCCCCACAATATGCCTTCATCTGTGTGTGGTATTCTACCTCCACAAGATCCCTTTCTCAATGTGTGGCACTTTCCCCACATTAGCCTTTAAGCTTTATGTCATGTTATATCATAAAATAAAAACGTCTTCATTCTTCCTTTAGTTTATAGGGGGGGGGGGAGCATTCCGTAGAAAGATCAGTTCAACAATCTTTGAAAAGCCAAATTTAACTTCAGCTTTAAATTTCAAATATATTTTTACATCAATTTTTTTTTTAACTTAATCCACCATTGCCAAGTTTAAAAGCGTAAACCAAACTACTCACCTTGGTTTAGAGTTATTTAAAAATGTAAAAAAAATGTTTACGCCAAACTTTGGGAATGCCCATGTTTCAAAACGAGATTTACGGCCCCAGTCCCCCACGGGGGGCCGCGTCTGCAGACTTGTCATTGTAAACAGTTTACGCATGCGCGCTGAACTAAAACACCGCGGTGTGGCCATGCGTCCTCATTGCGTGCAGTTATGACCGGGCGTGCGCAAAATCAAACTTCCGTTTATGAACCTCGAACGGGCTCGCTTGCACGTGACAGAAAGGGGGGGCGGGGGTGTTGAGGAGGGGGGGGGGGTTAGTTTTTTTTAAATTTAGATTTGTGAAAATAACTTGTTAAAGATTTTCTGTTTCTGAGGAAAGCCTGTTTAGTGACGTGTTACTTCCTCAGTCGGGAATACAGGAATTCTGACGTCATTATGTTCCCTGGGGAAAGTGAAGTAGAGTTCACCTGTTTCTGCGACATCGGCATATGAAGGGATAGTGTGGTCCGCATTATTCACAACCGCCTTTACTTTCACTAACGTGAATCAGGTACCCATTTGAGCTGGATGGACTCGGGGACGTTCTACTAACTTGAACCCGGATTCGAACTCGGGTTATCAGTCAGATGCTCTTCCATTCGACCACGCCTTCCCAATCTGACATCACGGATGAGGTTATAAGGTTCTACTGTCCCTCGTTTTTCGTCATGCACCCCGGATAAGTTGGGCAGTGACACGATTTAGCCCTAAGAGTAAGGCTGTGATAATAGCGCAACAAAAATTCGCCCTACACTACCAGTGTGAAAATTTGATATCGGAGTATTAAACCCGGTATCGACAAAAAGAATATGTTTATTTTAAGACTCACTTTTTTTTGTAGTCTTGTTGACAACATAAAATTATATAATAGTAAAGATAATTGTATCGGAAGTATTTAGTTATCAATTCACACCAAATCGAACTGAGTTGGCACTTTTTTTTTTAAATTTATTTCTTCATGTAGGTCAAGTCTAGGATTGTGTCTTGTTAAAAAAAAATATTTCTTAAACCTTGAGACACGAGGTCTTGTAGGTCAAGTCTAGGATTGTGTCTTGTTAAAAAAAAATATTTCTTAAACCTTGAGACACGAGGTCTTGTAGGTCAAGTCTAGGATTGTGTCTTGTTAAAAAAAAATATTTCTTAAACCTTGAGACACGAGGTCTTGTAGGTCAAATCTAGGATTGTGTTTTGTTAAAAAAAAATATTTTTAAAACCTTGAGCCACGAGGTCCTGCAGGGCTAACAAAAAGCCACCCAGTCACGTGGTGCAGGCCTAATAAACCCAGCGAATGTCGTAGACACGTGATGCAGCCCTGATGTATGGGATGACGTGGATTTACGAGAACTTGCGGTTATGATTCTCGGCTCTAAACGGCGACCGGTTGAAAATAGTGGCAGTTTCATTTCACACGTGGTTAGATTAATAACACCAGGCCCCGGTTTTTTCTCGAGCCGGGCGGAGCCGGAATTGTAAACGTTGCCGGTCGATGGTTTACCCGTGATGCTCTGGCGCTCTGGGTCCGGTCCTCTCTAAACATTCGGTGTGAGTTTTTTTTTTTTTTTTTTTTTTTTTTTTTTTTTTTGGGGGGGGGGGGGGCGTCATGCGAGAGGGGGGGGGGACCATAAAGTAGAGGAGAGACAACCGAGGATGGCACTAAAAGACAAGGTTGCTCCCCCTGTGCTTGGGCCACTGGTACCTGCCCCCCTTGTGTTTAGAACCCGGGTCGTCGATGTAGCGATCTGGCGGTGATCAGGCCAGCTACTGGGTTTCTTTAACGTCATATGTTGTAAATATACAACATCGTGGAAATAAATATACAACACTTTTACGCTTTTGGCGTAAGTGCGCAATAGTTGCACAAGGTACTTTTCGAGGGTCAACTGTCTTTCCCCCAACTTATGCCGGGTATCCGTTAAACCTGGACTGACTCAACAGTGTAAATGTTTATCGGGAAAACAGACTCGGACTTCCTGCGTTCAGGCACGCGTCTGTCGAGCGCATGTTCGTTATGATTTAGACAGCGATATCTGTAAAAACAAATATCTCCTCTTCGTTTCTATCGTCCATTTACTACTCAATGACCAACTTCATTGGTCGTCCAGTGACCTTGAACTTAAAGACCAAGGTCACGAATTAAACTAAAAGCGTCAAATACTACCGCAATCATTACCCTGGCGTTATTTGCAAAGACCCGCAAGCGTGGGTCAGTGGGGGTCACCCGTCTGAGTACCGTGGGTCAGGTGTTGGTCTGGACGCTTTTATTGACCCCGGAGATCGACATTCTCCTTAATACCTTTATCATCCTCCTCGCCATTATCGTCATCGCGGTGAGGAGATTATCGGGTGTCACTTCCGCCTCGCTACACGTTCTGCCGGCCATGGCTGGGTCTCCAGGGGGGCGTGGTCAGGGGATGTCACGCGGCGAGAAATGATTGGTTTATTGGATTTTTTTTTTGTTGGGACTGTTCCTATCTTGTATTTATTTTACGAGAAAAAAAAGTTGGGAATTTCGTGTTAAAAATTTTCGCTAATTTGTACTGACGTCATCTAATTAATGGAATACCTCTCTTTAACGATGTCTGATTATCGCAAATTGGACATAAAAAATAGATTTCTAGTTTTCGCAGTTCGGAAGCATGTCACTTCACATACAGATAACAAAAAAAAATACTAAAGAGACAAATGGCATTCGTTATTTTTAACATGTACTGCTAAATAGCAATAACCTTAATATGAAACTGAAAATCAGCCATGCTTTTTTTTAAATTTTAGTAAAAAAAAAATTAAATCAGCAAAAGTAGGTACAATTACGTCATTGATTTCCAAGCTGGATTGCGCAGTTTCCTGGTCACACTGGAATTAGTGATATGTGAGGCTCAAAAGTAATGTAAAAAGGTTGCCTTTTCGGACCCACGGTACATGGGACAAGTGAAGTGGAGTTTGCCTGTTTCTGAGACCTCGACATATGAAGGGATAGTGTGGTCAGCACTATGACCAGCCAACTGTACTTTCACTTAAGTAAGATAGGTACTCGTCAAAGCTGGATGGATTCATGGACGTTCTACAGACTTTGACCCGAATTCTAACTCGAGAAATTCGGGTTGGTGGTTTAGCGCTCTACAGCTAGGTTACGTAATGTGGTATATATTACATTGTAGTCCAATTTAGTGTATGAAAATTGGGCGTAGGACAATTGATTTTAGGGCAATCGGCTTTAGGACAACCGGGTGTAGGACAATTGGCTGTAGGACAATTAAATGTAGGACAATTTGGAGTACGCAATTGGCTGTGGGACAATTGGCTCTAGGATAATTGGGTGTATGACCGTTGGGAGTAAGACAACTGGATGTAGGACAATATAGATTTCGGCAGTTTGTGATATAGAAAACTTGGCTCCGTAACATTTCTCCCATACTCCATGTACTTGTTCACGTGATATCGCCTGTGTGTTGAACAAGATCTCTTGTGTTTTACTTAAAGACTACTTCTCCCCATAATACAAACATTCCCGCCGCTCCGAATACAACCACAAAGCCGTCTCTAAAACAAAAGCCCCACCTCATCTGCAAGACAACAATTTACCGACGCCCCGACATACAGCCCCCCACCCCCCCCCCCCCCCGGCTACTCCCCACACCCTGCCATATTCTCCCTTCAATTACCGCAGCTAAGTGAGTTCCTCACCATAAAACCAGGCACAATATCGTCCATCAAACCCGAAATTTCCATTACAGCGTGTTGGCCAACGGACGCGGATGACAGGCGATTCTCTGCGCATGGGCCCGGTCAAGTTTAGGGGCCCTCGCGGGGATATCCGGTCTATCTTCTGCAGGACGCCACACCACCAATAAATATACTCCTCGTAAAAACTTGATTATTTTGACTTATTTTATTCGCGTACCCTGTTAGAATACCTGTCTGCTATAAAGGGTCGGCATGGCTAGATAATGTTCGATAAATAATACTGCTAATTATATCGTCAACGAGTTTTGTTGTCATTTTCTTAACCTACAAGCCTACTGTCTAGGAATCATCAAGTTGTTTACGTGGAAATACAATAATCTTTTAAGAACTTATTAATAAAAAAAATTGGGTAAGTTAGAATATGTATGAAAGTTGATATTAGATTCTATTTTATTTTCTCCAGTTTTATCTACAGTTAGGATAATGATATCCAAAAAAATTTTTGTCTTCGCGACTTCAGTGGTCATAGAACGGGCAGATAACTGTGTTTTAAAGACTCACTTACTAAAATGTGGAGAGAGAAACGAAATATTACATATATAGGCCTATATATATATATATATATATATATATATAAATATATATATATATATATATATATATATATATATATATATATATATATATATATATATATATATATATATATATATATATATATATATATATATATATATATATATATATATATATAAACCGTTACAATAACAAGATTTAAAAGCACTAAAAATATGAAAACAAAACAAACTTTCTTTTTACAAGCTTTTATTTAACTCGCTTCCTCTGTCGTCAGTCGTCAGTCTGTCTAGATCGAAATGCTGGAGTGAAAATTCGGAAACTTCTACTTGACCGATACGATTCACATTTGGCACGTTGGTCAAGACATGAAGACAATGCAATCTGAAACTAAATTTGACTTAATTGGATGCCTAATTAATTTTTTATGAATTAATTAAAATTTCGACCGAATTAGTAGGCATGTCTATCCAACCACACCACACGCGTCATCACGTTCAATAGCTGCGCCATCACGTTCAGTAGGTGCGACATCACGTTCAGTAGGCGCGCAATGGTTTTTAGTCATATAACGCTATTGTAAATAATGCATGTAAAGTACTGAAAAAAAATTTATAAAAAAACGTTTTAATAACAAGCTTTTATGTAATAGTGCACTAAAAAGTAGAAAATAAATTATACACTACTATTTAAATAACTAGAAAGAAAAGTGTGGGTCTCTTCCTTAACATTAGTAAAAGTATCAAATAGATACTAAAGTGGCCCACGCTTTTCTTTATAGTTATTTAAATAGTAGTGTATAATTTATTTTCTACTTTTTAGTGCACTATTACATAAAAGCTTGTTATTAAAACGTTTTTTTATGAATTTTTTTATATAAATGAAATATTCTACATATTTTAACGACCAAAGCTTTTATTAAAGAGACGCACATTTTTTTTATTACTTTCAGTGTATCTAAGAACTTGTTTTATAAAGGTTTTTATATTTGTTTTATTAAACGACGTTACTGTGACACTCTTGATAGTCCCCTCGACGCGCATCCCTACCCCTCCCCTTTTTTTACTCGGTGCAAAATCAGAAAACAAACTCAGATGCAATTGTTCGCCCGGTGCGTTCGTCGATTTGATATCTCGGCGGATGAACCGGCGGAAGGACGCGGGGCAATTTGGCAAGCCTCAACTTGACAGTAATATGGCGGACATGCCGAACTTCCGGGAGATGTGTAAGGGTGATAACTCCGACGCCGAAACTTTGCGAAAGTCTTTTGGGAAAAAGAAATTTCATCGTACCAGGCAAACTTGCTTAACTCCCGGAGCTCAAAGGAGTTAAGTAGCGGGTCGGTAAATAGACATAGATGACTGCAGCTGTTGGGCCGATTTGGGTACTCACAAGTACTCACAAGGACAATCGAAATAAAAAAAAAATTGAAAAAAAAAATGAAATTTTAAAAAGCTTTAAATTTGAAAGGTTAACGTTGTGTCTATTTCAGAATAATTTGTTTTTTTTCAATGTTTTTTTTTGGGGGGGGGGGGGGGGTCTTCCATAAATGACATCACTTTATTTTAATTTTATCTCCGTTACCTCCCCCCCCCCCCTTCCTCCCCCCCCCCCCACCCCTTTTTCGTCCAGATAACATCGCAGATCGTCACCAAAAAATGGGAACACCACAGCACTAAAAATGACGTCGCACTTTAGCTTTAACATTGCTGCCATTGTAAACAAATTTTTCCCCCCTCATATACCGATGGAATTAGGGCAAGATTTTAAATGTTGATAATTTCTTTGTTTCTTTTTTTTTAAAACCAAAATGCTCAAAAAACTATGTTGATAAAAAGGTATTCTTAAAATGCAAACGTATAACGCCACATATTCTTAACATCGCCAAAGCCGGCGCTACCTATAAGGCGAACTAGGCGGTCGCCTAGGGCGCCATCCATAGGTGGAATCGTTTAGATTTGGGAGTAACGGCGGAAGGCTGTTGCTAATATGGTTTCGTATGTATAAAGTATCGAAGTGTTAAAGTATCGTATTTTTTATTTGGCTGTTGTGTAGTTGAAGGTCTAGTGAAATCTGATTGGTAGTAGTGAAATGAGAATGTAGGTGAGGAGGTATTGAAGTTCTGGAGTGCGGGACTATCGAGTCTTGTGGTATTAAGGTATCGACTTGTGCTGACTGTGAACGTGTAGTTGTATTTCCAGTGAAATCGTTGTTGATTGGGAGTATCGTTTGTAGTGCTTGGTAATGTTAAGCGTGTTGGTGTCGTAGTTCTGGAGCATCGAGTCTAGTTATGTTTATGTATCGTAGTTTAATGTGTTGTGAATGTAGAAGAGTATATCGAGTAGTCGAGTTTATTGTAAGTTAGATGATTTCAATTCAGTACACACTGCAAAGAAAGGTAGGCGTTCTCTAGCTGAAAAATCTTTAGTTTTTTAGGAATTTAAATTACCTCTCTTAAAGTATTAATATATAATATTATATAGGATAGAATTTATAACTCACCGTAAACTTTGTTTTTTCAAAATATTTTTTTTCTATTTAATCGATAGTTATGCAATGACTTTGACAGTTAACCGTGTTTGAAATTTTTAAAAGGCGTCCCTTCATATAGGGGATCCAAAATTTTTAAATTCAATCTAGATCAGCATGTATACAAATGATTGTATGTCATCAAAATTGACTAGAAGTATGTTATAGTAAAGCTACCATGTTTAGACTTTCAAACAAAATCTGCAGTTAAGTAGTCACTTTGTAAAATATATTATTTTGGCACGTTTACATAACTAATATAAAAGATTTGTTATAATTATTACGTAGTGGAATTTAGAGCATTTTATTGTGTTTTTCAAGAATGTCTTAGTTACACTTGGTTAATTTAGCTACTCTTGTGAAAGTTATTTCCCTTGAATAAAATTTTGGTACTTGTATTTCCAAATTATGGAAGATAATTCGTTGCTTAACTTTAAATTCATTCACCTTCCTGCACCTTCGGTTGACCGCTTACTTATAAGTTCTTGAACTCACCTTGGGAGGTCTGCAGAGAGCCCAATACTACAAGAACTATGCTTTTTTCAGTGTTTTTTTCCAGACTAATTTTCACCCGAGAAAGCGGGTTGGGGGAGGGGGGGGGGGGGGGGGGTTCTAAGGAAGGGAGGGGGGGGGGGCATTTTCGTAAAGTACAAAGTTATAGACTCGTGGACTTAGCAACAATTTCAATAGAATGTGATTACGCTTGCAAATTGAAGGAATGAGTGCAATCTTTATCGAAGAAGGAGGCAAGTAAAATTTAATTTTCATGTCTACTTATAAAGTGTATGCAATTGATAGTAAATTAACATGTCACTTGTAATTAATCGTTTTCATATACATATGTTTTAATAATTAATTTTGTTAAAGGGGTGTTTTTTAAATTTTGGCCTATGGCGCTAAATAACCTGGCGACGGCACTGTCTATAGTTAAACAAGTGCTTGGGTTCTTAAAGTTAATTTTTTTTAAATTGAAAAAATGTTTTTATTTTGAAACCATTTTTGGCATTTTGCCATTTAGATTCACTTATCCACCTCCCCCACCTCCCCTTTTTTTCTTAACAGTACTCGTGTATGATTCTCTCCGGGACTTAGGTGCGGGGATAAAATTTAAAAATAAAAATAAACCCTGCTCTAAAAATGAAAGGGAAAAAAAGCCAGGTTTCCCTTCACTAGATAGTAGCAGTGACAGTTCAATGAATCGAGTGCGAGGAGTGGGTATGTCGCCCGCACTAGGCGGGTCCGGAAAACATTTTCATGAAAGTATGTCTTTACAGATACGAATGTAGATCTATTTATCCGGAGACGTGTAGCTGGCCAGACAAGAAGGGCGATGCCAAATAGAGAAAATTTGACAGGCGAATAGATTTAAAATAGATGTCTATCCGAATGGAATTGACGAACATGACAAGTTTGGGTTGCCATAAATCAATCAGCAACCTCACGGGGTTTCTTAAAAAACTTGGATCGGAACTGTTAAATGTTGGATGGGTTTTTTTTTCTAGCTTGATCTTAATCTTCATTAATGTACGAGAAGTGTATATCGAGTTTAGAATAATGAAAACGTTTGATAATGTTTTTAGATAATAGTCAATGTGTCTTAATTTTTTTAAAATATCGATTGATTATTGATTTTTCGTATTGACAAAAAAGAATTCGTTCTTTTTATTCAACATTTAAATGGGGTTTTATTGAATAGCTTATAAGGTACGTTTATTTACAATAATTTTTTTCTTTAAAGTTATTGAAGTCACTACAACATCTCCCTCCCCACCCCATTTATAAATATCGTATAGTATAAAGCACTATGATGAATATCATAATACAGCCATATGGTAACCCAGGCCTCCTGGGTCAGAGGCGTAGCGATCCTTCCCGGCGCCCGGGAACAAACTTTCAATTTGGCACACACACCCTCCGGGGACAAACTTTCAATCTGCCCCCCCCCCCCCATATATTTTTTATATTTATAATGCAAAACTACAGCTAAAATAAGCTTTTAATTTTTTTTTCCCAAACCACTTTGGCGCCCCCTACGGTCGGCGCCCGGGGACATATGTACCCCCCCGCCCCCCCCCCCCCTTTGCTACGCCTTTTTCCTGGGTACTATCGCGCGTGAATCGAACAACTCCAACCAGGTGTAACGTACCTGAACAGCTCAAGCGTGACTTTATCACCTTCCAATCTTAAGTCACGGAAAGAACGTCTCTATATAACGTCAAGACGTTTGAATAAAGTTATTGCCTTATCTGCCCTTGTTGGCAATCACACTGTGTGTAATTTGTCATAAATTTCGGAATATTGATCCCCCCCCCCCCCCGTGCTCCCCCATCTTCTTGCCAGAAACAAGTCCTTGGTGAAGTGACACGTATTTTATATTTTGTAAAGCTTATGTCGGTTATTTCCAGTATTTCATTCAACAAAATGTCATTCCGCTTTGTCAATCCAAAAAGAAACAGAGTTGCATCCCCTAATGATTATTTTAATCCAGTTTCTCATGCCTTACCTCATTTATTACTATATATATTTATTTTATTATAATATTATAATGTCTTGAAATCTGTATAAAACTACAAAAAAAATTTTTTGGTTAAAAAAAAGGGAGACTGCTATGATTAAAGCTCTACCAATCACCCATACATGCTTAAAATATAGGTCTATTATAATAGGTCTACTATTGGTTAACTTTAACCATACATTTATTTCAGCTTTACGTCTGAAAGAAACCTCAAATCAGTCCCTTCACATCAACCTTACCCCTAAACCAAGCTTTTCAATACTAGCCGTTTAGAAAAATAAAACTCGATACGGCACTCCGTCTACATAGCCTTGCTACATCACCAGTATAAAATATTTCCTGAAGAGTCGATACAGACGATATGATTGGGGAAAAAAAAGAAGTGCCAATTCACCGTACGAGCATTGATACATTTAACACAGTGAACAATGTTCTATGTAAGCTACAATTATTGTACCCTATTGTAAAGAGACGTGGAAGGGGGTGAGAAGTGGAGACAAAGAAGGGTGGGGGGATATTCTCGTGTCTAGAGTACGATAGCTTTGCTGAACGTCTGAGTATTGATGTTACGAAATTGGTGAATAAATAAATAAAACAAACAAATAAACAAAATAAACAAAATAAAAATACCGCCGACTCTTTGATACGAACATTGCAAAGGGCGATAAAAAAAAGTACTCTTTTTTTTTTTACTGGGACTAATCTGTTAGCGTCCATTATCACCGGCCATAATGTCGTCACATTACACACGCCAGTCGCGTTTAGCTCCCCTTGCCGGACTAACCAGGCGACGGACACATACAGCTGCTAATCCGGTTAGGATCGGCGCATGCGTGCGTCGCGGGATCTAATTTAAACAATTGTTTTGGACAAGTTGCATTGTGGGAGCGGTGGGTGAGTCTAAGCAGGGCTCGTCCCCTGGACCTCTCACCGCGAGCTTAATGGATGTGTTGGGAGAATATTCAAGTTGGATCGCTGGTCCAGCATTTGTTGATTAGTGTTTGGGAGAGTTGTTAGAGGTTTGTTTTTTAGGCTGTGTTTGTTGAATAGTGTTAACGTTGTTGGGGGGGGGGGGGGGGTGGTGGTGGTGGTGGTGGTAAGGAAAACACGTGAGAGAGGATGGTGATGTGCCTGTGAATGGGTGGGGGGTATGGCTGGATAATGAGTTTTACGGTGAATTATGTAAAGGTGGTTGTGTGTAGTACGAGTTGTGTACGATAGTGTGTAGTGGGGGTGGGGGATGAGAAGAATGGCGTAGGCCAGGGGTTCCCAACCTTTTTTTACTCTAGAGCACATTCTAAAATATCGGTAGGGTGGCGGGCACCACCTATTTTAAATCAACAAACTCCTTCCAGAGGCGTAGCGACCCTTCCCGTCACCCGGGACAAAACTTTCGATTTTTACCCCCCCCCCCCTCCCCTCAAACTTTCGATTTTGCACCCCCCTCCCTCAAACTTTCAATACTGTTTATGAAAAAAATTCTGTCTCTGTCGAATAGTGAGAGGGGCGGGCACATACGAATCGTTCGGCGGGCGCCCCCGCGGGCACGGGGTTGGGAACCCCTGGAGTAGGCTGATAAGTGATGAAGACGATGAAGAGAATGACGTAGTGAGAAGAATGTCGTATTAAGGAACCTACGCTGGTGGGAGGAGGGGGGGGGGGTAAGTGAGGAATACGACATATTGAGGTGAATGACATAGTAAGGAAAATTACGTAATTACGTAGGCTGGTGGGGGGGGGGGGTAAGTGAGGGAAAAAAACAATGTAATGGAGAGAATGACGCAGTGATGAGAACGGCTGAGGTTGAAATGCATGTTATTTCATTAATGAAGTAATGGAAAAATGACGTTGCGATAACAATGGCCCAGGCTGGTGTGTGAGGCGAAGTGAGTAGAGTGACGTAGTAAAGAAAATGACGTAGTGAGTAGAATAAACTATGTTGATATGTGACTGGGGGGGTGAATTAATGACGTATTGGGAAGAATGACGTAGCGATGAGAATGGCGTAGGCTGATGTGTGGGGCGAGGTGAGGAAAATGACGTAGCATGATGGGCGGAGATAACCAGTTGTTGTGATAACCCCCCTCCCCACACTGGATTTATAGCCTCGATGTAGAAAGAAGAGAAAAAAAAAGATGAAAATCATATCTGTCGATCGAATCGTAGAGGAGAGAAAAGCGTGAAAATGGCCCTATAACCTGGGCCAACATTGGCCAAGCTGTGGAATATTGAGCTCGTAAATAAGGGGCCCTCTGGGATACGCAGGCTAGTTCATTGGATCCAAAAGTCATCGCTGCTCGTAAACTACGTCATAATGGCGTGTCAATGGGTCGAGTAGCTTCCCTTGGAGGAAGTGTTGTCTGTAGTATAAATGTGATCAAACGAGACGATAGCGAGAGTTGGATAGAGAGGCGGGAGGCAGATTTTACATTAAGATGGACCCAAAAAAAAAGGCGAAGTCTGGGGGTTGTAGAATAAATCGTTATAGGAGGCGGTGCCAGAAATATTTATTTTTATTTACGGTTTGTTTGTTGTTGTTCCATGATGCGTTTATAAGCTAGGCAATTTTGTTAAAACGCGAACAGATCAATCGCGGAAAACTTGCGTTTCGCGATGACGGAGCAGAGAGTTCAAACCTCGATAATTGTTGTAGCTTAGTTAACTCTAGATCTATATAAAGAACAAAATATTAGTGGGTTTTTGTGTGTTTATGTGTGTGTGTATGTAGATTTTGTTCAGCCAGAGGTCGTTAGGTTTAGGAGACGATGCTGGTTAACATTTGTTTGTCTGGAGGATTCGTTGGTAGTCAGTAGACCAGCAAGGCATAGCGTTAGAGGGGGCGATCGTACCATTGGACGAGATGTTCGTATGGAGAGACGTTGTTCGTAATGTGAGACAAGCTGATACAGACATATGTGCACATCTTTTTGGTCGTACAATAGGAAAATTTGGTTAAAAAGTGGTGATATCAGGTCGTACAGTGGTGATATATGGTCGAACAATGGTGACATCTGCCCGTACTGTGGTGATATCAGGTAGTCCAGTGTTGATATATGGTCGTACAGTGGTGATATCTGTCGTTCAATTGTGATACAAGCAGGGGGACATATGGGTTGTAAAAACAAATTAAAATGTCAATTTAGCTGCATTTTTGCAGTTTGAGGGCGTGGGGGTGCAAATCAAACAGTTGAGGAGGGTGGGTGCAAATCGAAAAGTTGAGGGGGGTGCAAATTGAAAATTTGCTTCCGAGGGGGGCGCCAAATTGAAAGTTTGTCCCTGGGCGCCGGGAAGGGTCGCTACGCCACTGGATACTTGGTCGTACAATGGTGATATCTAGTGGTAGAGTTGTGATATCTGGTCGTAATTTGGTAATATATGATCGTACAGTGAGACGTACACTACTAATGGATCGTATCAAGGAACTCGCCTGGTCAAATGTAACTAGCCAATAATTCGTAGTGTGAAACAACTTGGTCGTATCGTGAAACATCACTTAAACAATACCCAGCTAAACACCACCTTGAACAAATCCTTCGTGCTGATTGTGATGGATTCGAACCACGGGGAAAGATTTTCTTACTAGAGGTCTAAACCAGGTCTAGACAAATCATTGCCGTCTGTAAACGTCAGCACCGGAGACCAGACGTGACGTCAGATACGTCTGTGAGGCGGCGAAATTTTATCATCAGCATCAGTCTTGGAGTGAGCCTAGTCAAAGAGATGTGAAAATAAAAAAAAAATAAAAAGTAGGATCGGGAAATCGAAACGAATTAAATGGTGCATTAAAAGAAAATAAATAAAGATAGGGAAAAAAGCGAGAGAAAATAATACGTCGAGTGAAGTATAGGTTAATTAAAAATTTAAAAAAAAAACGAGATCTATGTTTTCTCATCGTGTCTTATCTGGGCGAAAGCTGCGCCTCAACACCTTCACATCACAGCTCCCACCCCCCACCCCCGGGACCCTCGTGCACGTGCACGGCTCACCAGCCTCGTTTAGACGAGTCTAGCGCTGAGCCTATCCGCCCAAGTGAAATTTATTTTCTATTCTAATCAGACTTAATTTGTCTAGAAGCGGAAATAAAAGGAAGTGGGACGTTTTTTTTTTTTAAATTTATTTTAACGCCTTTTTGGTATTTTATTTACCGGGTCCTGGGTTTCTTGTACAGGTTCTTTAAAAAAACGAGAGCTGTTTTAGCTGCATTGTGTGGTATAGTGGCGTGGTTAGGGTTTCTACTGTTAGGGTTAGAGGGTGGGGGTGGGGGTGGGGGGGGGGGGCGGAATGAGGTTAGGATTACATCCTGGCCGCTCAATTAAAAAAAAATAATTTAATTTATAATTTATAATTATAAATTTAATAGGAATAGCTTTCGATAAATACAAATTAATTAATTAGTGTATGTTTTAAATAAAAATAAATTACATGAAATAAAAATTAATTAATTAATTAAATAGAAATCAAACAAAGAACTAATTAATTATTTAGTACAGTAATAAAATAAATAAATGTATGAATACATACATATATATATATATATATATATATATATATATATATATATATATATAAATAATTATATATATATATATATATATATATATAATTATTTATACACATGCCAGTATGACTAGTTAAGATATATCTGTCGAATAAGAAAACTAATTATCTGCGTAAATTCTTGTATTGCACAACTTCGCAGATGCAGCGCGGCAATCCATTAGCTGACTTTCCCTCCTGAAGTAATCTCTGAGCTCCAAGCCTAAATGAGGCCATAAAGCAGAGCTGTCGAGCTTAAGCTTGACCCCTCACTCATGTTTCCAGGCACCCTCCCCCGGCTGGGGTGAGGCCTACACGAGCCTCGAGACGGGGGGTGCTCTGCCTTTCTTCACACGTCTCTTCACCTTGATGCGAGGTGGTACTCACTCACAGTTTAAACTCCGGGCGCCCCCCTCTGCTTGGATGTATCTAAATGCGTCGTTAATGTCTCTTCCAATATCCTGCGTTTTGTTATAAACGTTACTTTATGTTGTTGTTGTTTCTTGTGTTTTTTCCTTTGATATTTTTTAAGGTTTTTAACAATCTAACAGATTTTAACCGCATTGCTGTAAGGATCTAGAAAAGAATTCCTGACATTTAAATAAATGTAAAAAAAAAATGTAAGTTTTATATAAAGCAGAATTAGATGTTTTGTAAGAAGAAATCTACAGGTAAATAAATTATTTTAGTGTTTTCGGGGATCGTCGAAAGATGTGTACTTTGATGCTAAAATATATCTGGGTAATTCTAGTGTGTTGCTTGTTTTGTTTTATAGCATCCTTTGGTAGATGGAATATCAAGTGCGTTAGACCATAGTTATGTTGATACACTATGATATATGTGGTTAAAAATATCTCAAAGTATGGTTGGAAAGTTAATTCAGTGAATATAATTGTCTAAATATTTTACTTTAGTCATCGAACATCCTGTCCACGTTCACGTTCAGGTTTTACCGTTTCTTTTAAGAGTTCTGTATAGTGCGAGACTAGCAAATCCAAAAAGAAAAGCAGGCTGAAATCGGAGTCAACGGCCTTTATGGCGCATAGTAAGCTGACACGGAATACTTACTGACAATATTACAATTAAGAACGAAGAAGAAAAAGAAGAGTTGGGTGTAGTTTGTTGTTCAAATATCTCCTGGGTCTAGTCTATTGTCCAAATGTCTCCCAGTGTTTCTTCCAGACTTTTTTCTCCGGGGGGGGGGGGAGGGGGGTTGAAATCTTCGGGTGGGGGAGGGCGGTCAACATTTTTCGGGGGGGGGGGGGGCGGGGCGGACACTAGTAAAAGTGTGTGTTTACTATATAAAATCCATCTCGTTCGGGGGGTGGGGGGGGGGTGGTAGACTTTCTTCGGGGGGGCGGGGGGGGGGGGGGGGGGGCTGAGCCCCGCCCCCCCCCCCCCCCCCCCCGAAGAGATGCCTGGAAGAAACTCTGATGTCTCCTGGATTGTTGGGTCTAGTCTATTGTCCAAATGTCTCATGTATTTTTAGTCTAGTTTAATGTCAAAATCATGTATTTTTAGTCCAGTTTAATGTCCAAATGTCCTCTGGATTGTTGGGTCTATTTCATCGTACAGATATCTTCTAGACTGTTTTCTTTTCTTTTTGGAATATCCATAGCGCTCGTGCATCAAAATAATACATTTATTATCAACTTTTAAAGTTAGGTGTATATTCGCCATTTTAGTTTTCAATTCATTGACCACGTTGGCTATTAAAAAACGGAAGTTGATTTTACACAAAAAAAAAAAAACAACTGGCTAACTCTTGTCAAGATTGAGCCAATTTGTGAACAATTTACAATCTTGAGTCAACGTGGTAAATCTGAAAACCGGAAGTTGGCTTGCTACCTCCTGGCAAGCGGAAGTTGACTGCTGTGCTGCTGGCCAAGTACGCAGTTAACTGGCGAGTGGCGACCTCTTCACATCGTTGAATTAAACACGTGACCACGATTGTGCTCACGTCATGAAAAAAAAACAACGCAAATCGTCGGATTCGCGCAGTGACTAATTTAATAACAGTATGGGTGTAAAACTTGATTTTTAAGACGTTTTTGACGCGAGTTCTTAGATCAGGAAAGGGGAGAGCAAACACATGCAACAAATGAGGTGGGGATTTTTAATTCTTCAAGAGTTATCGTTCCTGATACATTTTTTTTTTAAATTTTAATTTTTTTTTTCAAGAACTTCAGCATGTGCCGAATTTTAAGGACAAAAGTGAGGTTTAACAAAGCGTAGACTCTCAACATTATTGCACTTCCCCACTCATACCCCCATCCCCCATCTTCCCCATCCAATTTTGTCCCCATTCATCCGTCGTCGATGTTTCTCGTTTATCGGCATGTTGTTTTCGTTAAGTCGAGTCACGGTTGATGAATGCTGAAGTGTGGTGCCAGAGACAGAGCATGTTTTGTTGTGTTTCTAAATCTACACATCTAATTGATTAGCCGTCATGTAGTGAAATAAGATGCTGAATTCAATTTTTTAATAAGACTGGTCATCATTGGCGAAAGAAGGGTTATTGGTAGGGGGTGGGGGGGGGGGGGGGCTTGTAGCTTTTAAACTTCGTCTAAACAATAACAAAAAACACCGTGTAGTTCTTTATTTAAAGAAATTTTTCTTTTCAAATTGGTCATACAAAGGTGTAGGGTTTTTTTAATTTATTTATTTTTTGCGTCGTTTTATAAATAAAATTAAGTTTTTAAAATCTAAATGTGTTAGCAAAATCTAGAATCAGTCGTGCCTTGAGTTGATTATGTCCTTCTGACCTAAGTTGGCCATGTCCCATTGACCTTATTAATGTTCTTCTGACCTAAGTCGATTAGGTCCACTTTTGCAATTTAAAAAGTAATGTTAAAAACATCATTTTCTTCAATATTTCATATGTATGAGATTTTTTTTTATTGCAATCAATGGCCCGTTATTATTTCAGCAGTAATCGCTATTCTTTGTTTTTAAATTTCATTTTTTATAGGAAGTGGTAGACTAATATGTCGTATAAGGGGAGTGTAGCTTTTTGTGAAGATAAGGATAAATTTTCGGAGGGGGGCGGGGGGGGGGGGGGGTCGGACACAACGAGTAACAATATACATTTTCTATATAAATTATATTTCCTTCGAAAGAGAATGGGCCTTGGACGTGCTTCGGGAGGGGGAGGGGCGGTGCCCCTCCGAAGAGATGCCCGAAAGAAACACTATGTTCAAAATGTTTGTCTTGTAAACAGTTTATACTAGAACATCTTTAAATAATATAAGAGATATTCTAGAAATGATGTGTCAGTTTGCTTGAGATTATGAAAATCACAATTTACACAGTTACATTTGGTGCCTCTACACGACAATTCTGCTAGCCGGAGCTCAGCCCTTGTTTGATGTATGAGTAGCTGCCTGCTAGGCTAATCGTAGACTTGAGAACCACCATTTTGACGTCACGGGGATCCCATACATCAATCTTTTTTTTACTTTCGTTTTCATTTTTATTTTATTATTTTGACAGCGGAAGTGACGTCGAGCATGACCGAAGAAGCCTCTCTAATGCGCAAGTCTGGCGCGCATGTGCCGTAGCACCCCCTCTTCGGGGTGTCAGTGTTATCGAGTTACGTCAAATTCGAGCCATGCGAGGTAATAATTTGATTACGCCCCCTTCACCGGTTACACGCTATTTAAACCGCGAAGAAACTCGTAGGTTTTGAAACTTCAATAATACAAACCACGGCGAAGGCGTTTAGTTTAGCGGAGAGTTACCTCGCCTGGATTCAAGTATAGGCGTGTGGAGATAGATCAAGACCACGTTCCTCTTAGCATGTGGTTTTCCCTCTTTCTCCGCGCGCTGTTTACGTTGTGCGCGAGGTCTAAGCCGGCCATCGCAGCGACCACAGGTAATCAAAGACCCCTCGCACGGCCGCGATCAGGTGCATTGGCATAAATTCTAATTTCGTAAGCGTTGTTGTTCCCCGCGGTGGCACTCGAGAAACCGGGCACTTAGCGAGGGGCTGTTAGCGAGGTAATAACTGCACCACTCACGCCGTTCGGGTCAAACGGTTGAAAGTCATCAGTTTTCGGGAGAAGATTTTTTTTTCCGAACATTGAACGGCTAATGGGTGCCGCGTCAAAGTGTGAAAATATGTTTTCCAATAGGTTCATATTTTTTTTTTAAACCGCTCGTAAAGTAGAAGATGCGAACCATAAATTATTAATGTGTTTGGTCGTAAGGATACGTTCGCGTGAAGGGAATTTATTCAGCATTGCTGGTTCATAAATTTTAATATATAAAATAGATACGTTTTTTTAAAAAAGTTGAGTACATTTTATTTATATTCAGGTTTTATGGTTAATGGTAAAATGGTATTCACGAAGACGCTTTAACACATATGTTGGTATATTTTGTGAAAACAACTGTACTAAATTAATGAATCAAAGTATTCAATACGATACTGTAAAAAAATTCATTTATTAAATTTGAAAACTTAAAAAATTTGTTGAGGTATGATTTTTGTAATATCACTGAAAAGGAAGACAAAAAAATGACGGTAACATTTTAGCCTTTTTTTTTCTTTTCTTTTTTTATTATTCTTATTTTAATAAAGTAATGGTTATATTAAAGTGTTCCTGTGTGTTATAAATCAACGTAATTGAAACATTTCAGGCGGAGTGTCGTCCCTTGTATCCCATTTGTGTCATCTCTTGAGGACGACGGGAGGCGGCCAGAAAAATTTTCGCCGAGAAAAGCCGAAAACGTTCCCAGCCTGACATCTGCAGGCCTTTCGTTTTTTTAACGCGTTCAAGTGTTGTCTCGTTACACTTTGGTTTACTTTTTAATTCGTCGCTTCCGGCACGTGACTTTCTGTTTACTTTTAACACTGCAAATGTTACGTACATTATTTTCTTTTTAGTTCCTTTAACAATATAATGTTGCGATATTTTTTTTTTTAAATTTGAAACTGCTTATATTTTAAAATTATCTTGAACTATTTTAATATTTCGTGTTTTTATTGCTTCTAGGCGAATAAATGTTCTGTATATTTTTTAATTCACTACATTGTTTTTACTTTTAACATATGTTTTACTTTTTAATTTTTAAATTAAAAATGGAACAAATTATAGTAAAAACTATTAGGGTATATAATTTGATTATTTACACAATGATTGTATATTTCCTTTTATTAACACAATTGACTGTACAATTTTTGTTGATAGAATCATTTTTATATATCTTATATTATATTTTCGTGAAACATTAAACAATGTGTTAAATTTCAATTTTTAAAATTTTAAGCAGTTATTGTGGAATATTTATTTTACTTTGAAAATGTTGCATAATTATTTTTAAAATTTTTAACTGTATCAATATTATGCAAAATGTTTTACAATGCAAAAACTGTACTTGTTTTGCAAGCAAAAGAATTATTCTTTTTTTAGTAGATTATTATTCCAATTGTATGTTTGCTGAGATATGTTATAAAATATTTTCTTTAATTAATTGAGCTTCATGTTATCCTTTGTTTATTTGTTTTTGGACAATTATTTTTGTTTTGTTGTTTTGTTAAGATTACCCTCGGCTGCCCCGCCCCCGCCCCCTACCCCCCCCCCCCCCTTCATATATTTTGTTTGAAACCGCTGGCGATTCCAAGATCGAAAACGCTTCCTTTGACCGCCTGTCAAACTCAATATCAATCCCAGAATTCAACACGGGTCACGTGGTGTGGTCAGTTGGATAAGGGGAGGGGGTGAGGGAGGGAGTGAAAAACCTGCTTCTCCAACTTTTGGATCACGGTGATTACCGCGTCCAGTCGTCTCCCTTGAGATGTTTTTCTCTCCCCTTGGCCGGATACAAAAGCAGTCGAAAAACAAAAAACCGCAAAATAATATCGGAGTAAACGGGAAGTAATCCAGTTAGCGCATTGACTGTTGTCATGGGAGACCACTCGTTTGATGATCTGACCACGCCCACCATATGGCTAATCGTTTTTGTATTCTTTTGTCCGCCCACCCCCCATTTAACATTCATCACTAATTTAAGCTACCAGCTAAAACAGACTTGGGGGGTAATTTATTTAACTCTGCTTCGTCTTGGCTGAATTACCGTCCCCCAAAACGAGGCTAGGGGATCCTGTTTTGCATATTTTCGAATTTGCCCCCACCATCAGCTGATGGGCACCGCCGATAAAAACTCGGCAATCCGAAGATTTGTATCGCTGCCAAATTATGATTTCTGTCAGCGAAATCCTGTTAACAAACTGGGGTCTGATTCCCCGTGAGCACGCTGGCCGTGGTGCCATATATTAACCATTTGTGGTTGTCTTCATTTTCCACTCCCATTACGCTCGGTCCCAGCTGTTGGCTCGTTTCTGACTCGCGAAACCAACTTGATTTTTGTTGGTTTTGTTTCGTTAAAAGAAAAAAAAACGGAAGTTGTTTTTAGATGTAAAAAACAGTACATATAGTCTTCAAATTTGCATAACTATAAAGATTTTAAGTATTTTTAAGTATTGTAAGTATTTTTATAGCAATGTTTTTTGCATTTTAATTTTTCCCACATTGCATCTGATGGGAAATTATATCATGATTGGGTCATATCTTTCAGGAAATTTCTGTTAAATTTAATTGTTAGATGATATGAATTTTTTTTAAAATAACGTTTGAGTCAATATAACCTCTTTTTAATTCTAGGGAGAACTTGTAAAATGCTAATATCAAAAGGGAATCTAGTTTTTTTAATTACAAAATTTAAATCTTTACAAAACATAAACTGGTATAACTGTCTTCAATTTCTCCACACATAATGTTAATCGCAGCGTTTGGTTATTTTCACCTGCAAAACGCAATTTGAAATTTTTAGTCTGCAAAACCGGAAATAATTTTCAATTGTTAATCTAAGAGTTACTTTTATACCTGACGTCATTTTATTTATATCAGAGTTGGAATTTGTTACAAGTATGTAGAAGTTAGACTAAAGTTTTAATGGTCAAGTGACAGAGCCCTCGACTACTAACTCACAAACTCCGAGTTCGGTTCCTCAGTTTATGTCCGTGGCACAACCTTGTGTCCACCCAGCCGTGATGGGTAAGTGGCCTTAGTAGACTGCAGGGTACAGCGTTTAGTGTTGACCACAGTATCACTTCCAACTGTCGAGGTCAAGCAGAGGCATTGATTTTTTTTTTGTCCTGATGTGGCTTATGACAATTAGTTCCCAGTAAGCACTTAAACTTATAATCTGCATAATCATTATAACTAATAATAACACAAAGCGACTTTCAAGCAAATACTAGGATCTAAAAACAAGTAGCTGATAGGATTGGATTTAATTTGAAAAGGAAATAGCGAAGAATTTTTTTTATCCTGATCAAAGTAGGCGGAGACAATTTGCATTGTTGATAGTGAATTACTTCTTAACTGTAAAGAGCGGCTCAACCAATGACGTCTTATTACAGTTATCTCCCAGCAGTCCGTGTGGATCAATCTATTTTCAATGCGCAGTAGTATAGTTTAGCCTCAATCTGTTGGGTTTTTGTTGAAGGTGATTTGACACTGAAGGGTTAGGTTTGAAAAATTATTGATTTAGAATTCTGGAAATGTTAAGATTTAGGATTAGGGCTAAGATTTTGTTAGGATTAGGGCTAAAAGTTTGTTTGGATTAGGGCTAAGGTTTTGTTAGGATTAGGGCTAAGATTTTGTTTTGCGCCTGCCTTGAAACCCGGTTAGGACTAGTTACTATAGTTACACTCTTGTATTTCATAATAAGGATAACAACAATGTATGTATAACTAGACAGTATAAAAAAAAAACTTTTTAGATGCAGTGGCGTAGCAAGGTCGGGTGTCACCCGGTGCGGCACTTAATGGTGTCACCCCCCCCCCCCGGAGGCGTAGCTGCCCTTTCAATATTCAATTTGCACCCCCCCCCCCCCTCAAACTTTCGATTTGCACCCCCCCCCCCAGTAGCGTAGCGAGGGGGGGGGACATATGTCCCCGGGCGCCGACCTTAGGGGGCGCCTAAATGGGTTGGAAAAGTAAATTGAAAGGTTGAGGGGGGTGCAAATCGAAAGTTTGAGGGGGGGGTGCAAATCGAAAAGTTTGTCCCCGGGCGCCGGGAAGGGTCGCTACGCCTCTGCACCCCCCCCCCCCCCTCAAACTTTCGATTTGCACCTCTTAAAAGACTATTTAACACTCGAATTAATCACATAATTAAGTGGAATTATCGTTTTTTTCTATATATTTTGCTATTTTTTGCCTTGGTGTTACCCCCCTAAATGGTGTCACCCGGTGCGGTCCGCACCCCCCGCCCCCCCCCCCCCCCCCCCCCTCGCTACGCCTCTGTTTAGATGCAATGTGCCATAGATTAATCAAACATTTTCAATTATTTTCGAACTTGATATTTTCTCATAAGTAAGATTTTAACACTACCTTAAACTAATAATTTGACTTTAAAGAAATGGAAACAATGTGTAACGCGAATGAGATCCCCAACAAAGCATAAAGGCATTAGAATGTTGAATTAAAATCCAAACTCTTACAAAAGTTTTGGTTTACTTCCTGCTGTGGTGATGATATCAGCTGTTCACATTATCACAACAAAAATCCTCTTTTATTAAAGTTTAAGTCAACTACAAGACTAATGTCGAGTATTAAACATAAGATCAGTTCAATACTTATTTAATTAACCAGACACATCCAAGTTTTCTAGTAAAAGTTTAGGTCAGTTAAAGACTTATTTAATTAACCAGCACACATTCAAGTTTTCTAATAAGAGTTTAGGTCAGTTCAAGACTTATTAAATTGACCAGACACACTCAAATGTATCCCATGACAAGTTTAACAAAATGACCATTCTAGTTAAAGTTAAGTTCACTTCAAGACTTATTTAATTGACCACACACATTCAAGTTTAACCCTCGACAATACCTAACAAACTGACCATCAACGCTCAAATCACCACAACAACCGGGGTCAAGAACTGACCCCCCCCCCCCCTCCTCAAACTTTCGCCCTTTCAATCTTTCCACCATTATCATCCGCATCTCTCGGCCACGCTGGACAATGGCGACCAAGTCAGCGTTTAATCGAAGGCAAGCCTCACACCTGCTGTGGTCGGGGGCGATTGTTTCAGCTTATATAGATTGCTTGTGTCAGGGAGGGGCGGTGAAGCGGGGAGGGGGGGGGGGGGTCGACACGAGTCTCCCCCCCTTGATCACTTCATTATACCGATACTTTGAAGTCGGAACTAAAAACAATAGCCCACATATGGTCTCGGCACGACCAACTGTCTTCATCAGCCGTCGGAAGTATTTTTTTCAACGGTCACTTTAACAATGCCAGGAAAAAAAAAACAAATTCGATAACAAATCCGAAGACGAAATTCAATAAATGGGGGACAGTGAATCTTAGTTAGACTGGGATATCCTTTAAATTAGTTGTATTGGTATCGAGGTTACGACTATTCTACGCAAACTTTTAAAGAAAATTGTATTCCATTTGATTTAGCTTCAGTTCTACTGCCGAGAGGAGAGATAGTTTCCCCCGCCGAGGCTTTCGCATCATCGGGCACAATTTACCAAAAAAAAAAAAAAGCGCAACTAAGCGTTAAAAAAATACGAAAAAAAAATGAATAACGATCTAGGGAAAAGCGATAATTTGATTACCGCGGTTTGCCGTCGTGTGTCCGCGCACATTCACTCAGTTATCCCCCAGTTATCCGCCCATGAATGGCCGTCAACTCGCCTGAAAAGCCGCAGCGTACTCGCGGGAAATGCGGGGAACAATGTGCAAATATTTCAAACGCCGGCCACGGGAGAGGGAACACGGCTCCCCCCCCGCCCCTCTCGCCGTACAATATTCCTAATTTTTCTAATTTGATTAGCCCGGGCAAGCCGATTACAGGCCCGCGATTAGGGACAGACTTCACAGTTTTATAGATGCGCCCCAAAACTCGTCGGCTAACTGAATTTGGTAGTTTTGGAGCGTTGTGGTTAGTGAGGTTTAAGGGGGGGGGGGGGGGTTGTCTGTAATTGTGATTAGGAGGGGGTGTCTGTATGAAATACTTATTTTAATAGTTGCGTCTGACTTGCTTGATCTTTACATATAAACCTATATAACGGCGTTTATGTTGAAACACATATTAGCGTAACTTGATTAACATTCATGAAGCGGTAAAAAAAAAAGACTCAAGGATTTAACATTGTCGTCAGAAGTTAACTTTTTTTACAAGCCGTGGATAGGGTAAATATATGTAAGGTAGCATGGGGTGGAGTAGAGTAGTGCTGGAAGACGGTTTTATTTTGTGGTGAGTCAGTGTCTTGTTAAATCGACGTGTATATAGGGAGAAAATGTCATCTAGGTGTATAGGGCTACTTGTCTTGATCGGGAATTAACATAAAACTGATACGCATAATGCTAATTCTGCACGTAGTCTACGCTTGACGATCAATACTGAAGCTGGTTTAACTCAGATTTACTTTATATTAAAGCTGGTTTGACTCTGATTTACGTTTTATTGAAACTGGCCTTAATTTAGATTTACTTTATAGTCGCTGGGTTTAACGCCGATTTACTTTATATTGAAGCTGATATTACTTGTACCGGAGTTTTAATTTTACACTTGACCAGGATTCGAAACCACGGCTCGCTGAGATTCTCTATCATCTCTACCGCTGCTGTAATAAGATGTGGGCTGAAAGGGTAGGTGGGGGGAAGGGGGGGGGGGGACGACACAGGTGAAGTCTAGCATGTGAACTCCTAAACCAACACCAGTCTTTATAGTTCTTAATTGCCAAATACATAGTTTGATTTGACCTTATTGCTATGTAGTATTGTTTAAACTAAGCTTAATTTTGACATAGAGGGACCTTGTTTTGATTGAGTGACTACCGTACAGTACCTTTGTTTAAATTGTATTTTAGAACGAGGAGAATTTTAGGGCGGGGGGGGGGGGGGTAGAGAGGGTGAAATAATGTTAAGAAAAAAATTGGAGAGATTAAGTAACCGTGGGATGGGGGGAGAGGATCTTGGGTGTTGTTGGTTTTTTTTTTAAAGAATATTTAACCACATTGAGGTTTAAGTCACCGCTTAAATCTAATTTTATGTTTATCTGTCAAGGCTCCATGGTCTGCTACTGACAGGGTCCTCAATTTACTGACCAGTTATGTCCGCTCTTCTGGGTCTTGGGGAAATTACAGAATTAATTAACTAATGAATCCTAGGGACTAATTAGATTAGTTTAGCGTTAAAGCAATGCGGTTTTTTCTGAACTTCTTAGAACGATGTGGTGTTCTTTTTTTTTTTCTTTCATTGAATCCGCAATTAAAGAATAAAACAATTATTTCAATTATTAAGATGCTGGTTGTAATTGGGTTTTTTTCTTGAGAGAAAAAATACAATAATAAAGGAATAAGAAACTTTGATTGAAGGGAAAGAAGCTTGCATAAAGGGAAGGAACTGAGACTGGGATAAGGGGAGAGAAGCGATTGTGACTGACAAGATAATGCCGAGGGAGACTCGGTCAAAAGATGGGGGAACGGGCCGGTCCCCTGCGACCCCCGGGCTGGGGAACTCTGGGAAATACGAGTCAGACGGCAAATTAAGACGATTAACTGCAGTTTGGGGGTTTGATCTGTCGGAGTGCTAAAGGTCACGGGGTCACGGAGGGTGCGGCTACATGGGCATCCCATGGGGAGGTGAAGTAGAGTGGAGGAATATATAAAGCAAAAAAAAAATTTCTTCAGTATTGTTTAAACGATATGCTGAAGTTGCAAAGAAAGAATGCGGCAAAGAGTTTGTTGTGGTGATAACGAGTTGGGTCTGCTACATCCCAACAACTCAAGAACTCAGATGCAAACTAGAGATGGGTACAACGAGTTTTAAATTTAAAATCTTTATCGAAATTGTCGATATATAAACAATACATGTTCTTTCTTATATGAACCCCATTAAAGCACTTTCAAAAACGATCATTTTAAAAATACATTTTTTGACCTTATGTAGGTAAAAAAAAATGTAATGGAGGGATAATGTTGTCAGTTATAAGACAACTCGACATATGGAGGGATAGTGTGGTCAGTTATGTACTTGGTATATGGATGGATAGTGTGGTTCGTTATATGAATACTCGACACATGGAGGGATAGTATGGTCAGTTATATGACAACTCTATATATGGAGGGATAATGTGGTCAGTTATATGACAACTCGATATATGGATGAATAGTGTGGTCAGTTATATGACAGGCAGCCCCTACGTTCCTTAACTTGAGTCAGGCACCCACCAGGACTAACTCTGTACACTAATGGACGCACTTGGACTCGACTCGAGATAATCGGTTTAGCCATCCTTCGCTCTATCATCCACGCCGTCCGCAGTTATCAATACACGTCTACTAATTCGAATTATAGTTACATAGATTTAATGATAGTTAATTTTTAACCAGCTTTGTGTAGGCTAATAAAGTTTGTAATTGATAAGCATCAATGTCTTAGAGAAAAAAAATTTAATCAAATTTAAGTGAATATTTTAAAAAAATTTTGTAACGCAGAAACGCTTTTAAAATAAAATCTCAGCGAGAATGCTTTATGTAAAACAACGTTTTTTATTTATATTTATGAAAAATAAATGTGATCTATACGTCCTAAAAGGTTGGTCTTAAACAACGACAAGCGCATGGATTGATGGGAAAGGTTAGACTATTGTTTTTAACTGTCAACATTATTTTACAAAACCCTTTTTCTGGTCAACTGTTCGTCAATGAGCTACAGATGTTTAGTCTATGACGCGGCAATGACGCACTCTGCTAGATTTTTCCGTTTTCAGCAAGGATTATTGGCTCGAAACAAACTCCGTAATTCTCTTTTTCAATTTTTTTTCGTTCGCAAGTTAATTCTAAAGCGCCCCCCTCCGTTCCCTCTTGTCTGGCGATCGCTTAAAACAACAAACGATTCTATTGGTTCTTTGTTTGTCTATGAATAAAACAAAGGCCTCTAATTCCAACACCCCCCCCCCCCCACCCCCACGGCACCAGCGGGTTTATCGCTGCTCCGTGGGGGGGGGGGGGGGGAGCCGTTAGACGGGCACGGTAAACTGTGAAAGGATCAAACGCTGAGATGAAATCCTGAGGCGTCGGCATTGACTGTTCTCCTGGGTGTTTTGTAAACCGTTTAGTCGCCGACCCTCTTTTCGTGGGCTCTACACGCAGGGGGGCAGGGGGGTGGGGGGGGGGGGGGTGGGAGAGATACGAGCTATCCGCCCTTAAGTGGACGGTACTGTCCCAATCATTAAATTAATCGTTTTATTTTCTTTCCTCTTTTTTTTTCCTTATTCTTGTACACATAAACAGAAACCCGTTGCATGGGAACGAGAGAGATACACAGAGAGAGAGAGAGAGAGGGGTAGAGAGAGAGAGAGAGAGAAAGAGAGAGATAGAGAGAGAGAAAGAGAAAGAGATAGAGATAGAAAGAGAGAGAGAGAGTGACAGAGAGCACAACTGGTACTTTTGTTTATAACGATGTCCGGAAAACTTGGATCACTTGCGAGTATTAGCGTGTCCTCGACGGAAGTTCTCGCCAAATCTCGGGCTGACGTAGCAACAACACTCGTAACGGATCACGTGATAAGGTACGACTAAAACATGCAACTGGACAGACAATGCGAGTAGTGTAGGCAATAATTTGTAGTAGCGGGACGTTTCAAAATATTGGTCAACCGTACATGCATTGGTCAATATAACCTCCCACACACCGGCCAATGTCTAAACTTTTCGGAAAACGGCCGGCCTGTTTGTGAAGTGACTAGGGGCGGCTGGCCAATGTCCGAATCTGGAGATTATGAGCAGTTTACGTCACAGCGACTTACAGACAGAATCTCTGGTTAGCTCGAAATAGAGCAAAGTATGACAAGAAATAATATACCGGCAAAATACTAGAGACAATGTTTTGTGATTGTTTGGAAATTTTCCCCTCGGGTAAAATGTCTGAAAGAAACACTGCATTTATGGTCTCTTAACCGCTGTTTTAACACGTCTGAAAATCAATTATGTGCAAGATAAATTTAAATTTATATAACAACTTTTAATTTATTTATTGAATGGCTTTTTTTTTTTAAATATATCACCATCTGTTGTATTTATATACATACGGATATATATATATATATATATATATATATATATATATATATATATATATATATATATATATATATATATATATATATATATATATATGCCGAAATATGTATGTATATAAATGTATTTATTTATTTATAGTGTAAATTTTTTTCATCAATAAAGTTGGCACTGCCGCCACTGTCAATGAAAAGACTGGGCTTTGATTGATCCATTTTGATTCTCCGCGGAATCAGAAGGTTCAAGGGAGTTAACTTATGTAAACAATACGATCAAGAAAAGATAACCAATCGAAACAGCCCTCAGAGGTTTCGATGGAGAGAGAAAAAAAAATTTCAGCCGCGACTAAATCTGATTTCTCCCCAACCCCATGTCAAAACTTTTCTCTTGACGAATGACGTTTTTTGGCCTGATTGATGTGATATGCTTTAGATTCTATTAGAGTCAGAACTTCCGGCCAAAGGCATGTTTTTGATTGGTCAGTTTGCCGTCTTCAATCACTTCTCTCGTGGGTCGAGAATCCACGAGAGTTAGACCAAACGTCGGTGTGGGTTAAGTTGCCGTCTGATTGATGGCGATGGCTGTGATCAAAATGGCCGATTCGGTTCGGGGAGAAATTTGTCAAAAAAGTCAGGGGGGAGGGGATTTTTTTAAATATAAAAATATTTTACAAACTGTAGAAAACGGGGGGTGTTAAGAAGAGTGCTGTCCCTTAGTAGTTTTTAAATTATTCATTTTTTTTTTAACTTTATTTTTCTATCACGCAATTAATAATAACTTTGACGAAACTACGTGAAGATTATAAGCATGAGTTGATCTCAAGGAATTATCAACCTGTTATTTGTTGTTATTGATTACGTGTATTAAATTTTTAAATTTATTTCAGGAACCAAAATCTTTGTCGTCCCGCCCCCTTCCCACCAACCCCCCCACCACCCCCACCCCCCTTAACGAATCGAACAGTAAACAACAGCGCGCTTTACGAGCACCCATGTAACTTGACCACGCGCTGGACAAACGGAAATGTCTCCCTGCGAAATAACAACCGCTTAGCGGGGGCACGTGTAAACCAGTTAGCGATATCGCCAAGGTGAAGGTCAGGGGCCCCTCAAACACCCTACTTGAGGTGACTACCTAGCTATCTAAGGGACATACCCAACCCTAAGACAGTAAGTGGGGGAGGGGGGGGGGGGGTTCGAGTACACTGAGATAAAGGTGACTAGAGTCCAAGACCACAGGTTTACTGCAGTCTCATTTTTTACCAGAACATCTACAACCCACTGTCTTGCATTGAAGTAACTCGCGGAATAGTAAAGCTAGCAGTCTAATGAAACTAATGAATACGTGTTTGTGTAAGTGTAAGCGTGTATGTGTGTGTGTGTGTGTGTGTGTGTGTGTGTGTGTGCGTGCGCGTGCGCGTGCGTATTTTGGTCTTAATTTGAAATAGAACAATATTGCCTCAGCCCACACCCCCCCCCCCCCCAATAAAAACTGTGAAGGCGAAAAAGGACGGACATTTCAATGTAGGTCTGTTCATGCTTGCCATGTCGGGGTATCGAAGGAAGAAGTGGTCTAATCGTCGTGGGGAGTTGCGGGCCCTAAAGGTCATCGCTGCCACGGGGTCCGGATGCCATGCCTGGGGGGCAGGGGTCGCTGTAAATCGTCAAGTCAAGACAGAGAGTTATGGCGCCCTGCATAGTTTAATCCCCCACCCCCCTCCCGCACTTTTTTTTTTGCATCGCACGACAAGTTGTGTCACACAGATACACTGATAAGTATTTTGTGGTGTGTGTGTTTGTGTGTGTGGTGTGCGTGGTTGGTGGGGGGGTGGGGGGCTTATATAGAGAATAGCGTCGCTGGTACAATTTGTTTCAAAATTTAAAATAACGTAATATAATACATAACATAATTATACAATAAGTAACGTACGTAATATAATATCCTACATAACATACTTAATATAATAAATAGCATATGTAATATAATACATAACATACGTAATAGAATGCATGACATACTTAATATAATACATAACATACGTAATATAATACATAACATACGTAATGTAATATATAACACGAGCCGACCCGCGGCGTATCACTCGCCGCTATTTAGTTGTTTTATTTTCTACTTTTCAGTAATTCATAATTTGTGAATTCGACAGTACCAATGCTGCCACTGAAAATATTTGCTTTAAAACATTACCCCCCCCTTTCCCCCCCCCCCCCCCCCCCGTGAAAGCAGCCTCCTCTTAGTTACCTCCTCTAAGTTTTCAATCGTTTCAAACTAAATTATCTGCCCCTAATAGCCGTCACTAAACCCGGCTTTACAAATGTAAACATTTAGCGTGAACTACAGCTCACCAGCCCATGTGGGGGTTGGGAGGGGGGGGGGGTGATAGTGATAGAGAGGAAGAGGAAGAGAGGGGACTGCAAGGCGCGCTTGCAGCTTGTTTTCTAACGTCTCCCAGAAGAGAATTATATATATAGATACGTAATATAATACGTAACATACGTAATGTAATACATACCATTCGTAGTATAATAAATTACTTAATAGAGTACATAACATACGTAGCATAATACATTGTCTGATTAATAGTTAGGGTTGGAATATACTCAATTCCACACACAAAAAAACAACAAATTAACGTATGAAATTATGTATGCAATTAACAGAGTGATGAGACTAGCCAATCAGAGTTCAGCTTACATTAAGTCATTTTGTAGTGTTATGTCTAAGAGCAGTTGCAACATCTCAGTGGCGTCTATAAATAGAATCACGCTGACCTTTGGATTAGGCGAAACTGTGTAATGTGACAAAGGATTCTGACAGTGTGACACAGAAGAAAAAAACAGGTTATTATAACACAAGAAATTGTTCAATGTGACAAATATAACCGGCTATTGTGACAACCGAACTTTCGATTTTTTTTTCTTGCTTTTTGTTTCTGTGGATGGCGTGTGGATGTAATGGAGAGGGGGGGGGGAGCGGGAGGAGGGGGGACATAAACCAGGTAAATGTGACACCAGTTAATGCCTGGTTGAAGTGGACTGAAGTAAAGCAACAATTAGTCCATGCATGTTCTCGGGTCAGTTTCTAGTGGGGTGGTCGTAAATTTATGGGTGGCTGGGTGGTAATCAGGGATCGAAGATAAAGAGGTCGTAGTGGAACTCATTGAGATAGCTAGGTAAGGAGACAGAACAGGTAGGGGAGAGAGCTTAATTGGTGATGGAGGAATACAACACAGTTAAAGAGCTTAATTGGTGATGGAGGAATAGAATACAGGTAAAGATCTTAATTGGTGATGGAGGAATAGAACTCAAATAGAGAGCTTAATTGGTGATGGAGGAATACACCACAGGTAAAGAGCTTAATTGGAGATGGAGGAATAGAATACAGGTAAAGAGCTTAATTGGTGATGGAGGAATAGAACTCAAATAGAGAGCTTAATTGTGATAGAGGAATACACCACAGGTAAAGAGCTTAATTGGTGATGGAGGAACGGAGCTTAATTGGTGATGGAGAAATACAACACAGAGAGCTTAATTGGTGATGGAAGAATAGAAAACAAGTACAGAGCTTAATTGGTGATGGAGGAATACACCACAGGTAAAGAGCTTAATTGGTGATGGAGGAAGGGAGCTTAATTGGTGATGGAGAAATTCAACACAGAGAGCTTAATTGGTGATGGAGGAATAGAACACAGGTAGAGGAGAGAGTTAAACTGGTGAATGAGGACGAGGTGGTTGGGTTATGTAGTTGGTGTTTATGGATTTGTTGTTGTGGTATTTTGAATGGTGTTTTGAGATTGGTAAGATGGGACTTTGTACTATGATGTTTTAGTATTGATGATGTGTGACTCGGTGTTATTGTTGTGTGGAGTTTTAGTTGCTCATGCGTATTGGGCCTCTATGTACAAAATTTTTAAAATTCATTACAGATATATTGATTATTGCTGTCTAGGGAACATATTTCCTGGCATAGTGTGAAACTACCGTAGGAGATGACATTTGTGAAAGAAATATTGCCATATCATTATGATTTAATTAGCATCAAGATCTGCTTAAATTACATGAATTAGGGGACCATGCTTCAAAAACTAATTTCAACTTTTTTTTTATCCGAAAGTTTGATTAAAAATATATACAGACGCACAACCCCTCCCCCAGCCATATCCCCCTCCCTCACTCTCTTTCACAGACACACACACAGACACACACACATACACTGCGCAAGTATTTGACGCCCTCCCCAGCCTAAACATTACGTCGACATGCAGCAGCCGATGCTGGGGGGCGTTGGGGGGGAGGCGGACGTTGTGTTTCGTCTATGCTCAATGGCGCGACATCCCCCGCGAGTTGGGGGTGAAATGGTGTTTTCGTAGCGGTGCGCCTAGATAAAGCCGATGGTATCTACCGGACCCTGGGCGTTAGTACACACACACGCGCCCTGCCGCCCCCCAGCTCTTGGCCCTGGCAGATTCCAGACACCAAACACTACGCCCCCCGATCTGACGGGGGTGGGGGGAGATAACTCGATTATTCGCTTGACACGCCTGCTGGCCGGACGTGCGTCGCGCGCGGTGCCGTACCGCGCATCGCATTACCATACGTACAAGCCGGTTCCGGCGTAATCCTAACGGTGGGCCGTGAGGACGCGGCGATGGAAGGTGGCTAATTTGGCGCCAATTTGTGTGAATTACTGGTCACTCCAGTGCCATTGGTCAAGCAGCTTGAGGTCACGTGATATGTTGATTGTTGCTTGTTGGGGGAGCTCAACCCCCCACGCCCCCCGGATCAGTTTACTTATATGCTCAAGGGAGAAAACCCGAATAATAAATACCCCAAGGGAAAGAACTAATGAAAATAGCAATTGCGGCTTAGAAATCGAATTCCCAGTGAAACACAATGGTGCGCTCCAACTGGCCGGCAAATATTTTTTTACGAGTAATTTTTTAAGCACTCCACATCCACGAATACTCACATGGATTGGTATGAGTGGGCGAAACAGACGCCAGTGCAACAGTATGTTTCTAAGTATTAGACTAGCTTTAGACGGGAGGTAAATGTTCTGTTTAGTTTTCAAAGTGGCTTTGTTGCTAGACAAATATTCTGCTTACTAGTTTAGATTTGGAGACAAAAGTCTTGACGATAGTTCTGCAAAAGCGAGTAGGCGTACCCTTCTTTTTTTTTTTTAAATCCAAACATTTATTTGTCTTTTGGTATCTTGTTTAGGGCTAATCCAACTCAATTAATTTATATGCTATATTTTCAATATGTGTTGCTTAATTGTGAGTCGTTTGCGCATGACAGGTGTTTTTTTATATGGTATATGCTACATATCCCTTTTTAAAAAACTATATAATGAATATAACAATCTCATTATGTTATGTGTGTGTAGTATTTAATAACCACTATAAATATATATTACAATATTACATAATTATTGATTGTTCTTTACATGACAAAATAGAATGGTTTTGTATAGAATTTTATATTATCTTAGTTACTTTCCATTCGTGGAGGAAATAATAAAGAAGGGGAAGTAACAAATATGTGCTTCCAAAAATTATCAAAAATATTGAGAGACTTTCATCAGTTTATTAAATAAAATTAACAAGCATTTTTATTACGTAGAAAATAAAAATAAAAAAATTTCTATATTTTTTCTTCTAGTTAAAAGAAATATTTCTAAGACATAGACTAGGAACTCTTACTTAACTAGAACAATGTAAACAAAAACATAAATAAAGTATTAATTTTAGTTAAGACGGTCTCAAGACAAAAATCTCGATCAGCTTTGAGTAATTTAACGTTCGAACAGTCTTCTGTTTCCCAGGTTTTAAAAGGGCAAACTATGAATGGTAGAAAGAGATACACACCTCACCCCCACCCCCCACACACACTTCACTCCACCCAAGCGGATTGGTGGATAAATCAAGGGCAGCGTACCCTCATCGCCAAGGGTCAATTTTATGTGATGGAAAGTTTTGGGATGATAGATCAGTATGAGTATTACAGAGACCCTTCTCCCACGGTCGTTTCTGTTTCTGGCCATGAGTTGCTACAATGTGAACTTTTGGCTTAACAGCTGAGGATGGAGCACAGTAAACTAAGCAGTCAAGAGAAACCGAGTTTGCACACCTTATTTTAGTCTAGTTCTTATGCCATTTTATTTTCTCCATTTAATTACTATATAAACAATTCATGTTCATGTCTTTGATGCTGTATAAAACTACCAAATAAGTTATTATTACTATTTTAAATGTTTGAAATAAATAAATAAAAATAGAAACATGTATTATATATATATATATATATATATATATATATATATATATATATATATATATATATATATATATATATATATATATATATATGTATATATATATATATATATATATATATATATATATATATATATATATATATATATATATATATATGTATATATATATATATATATATATATATATATTTATTTATTTATTTATTTATTTATTTATTTATTTATTTATATTCAATTTTTCTTTAATCGCACATCTATTTCAGCTCCACTTATAAGCCCATACCCTATCAACTCACCCCAGATCGTCGAATCACCATTTAATTACACATTTGCATTTTCAGGTTTAACAAAATTGTAATTAGACGTTTTGTATTATGTGTAACCCTCACTCAGTGGGGATGCTTTTACCCACTGAGGTGTTGTGGTTTAAGACGGGCTGACCCTGAGATTAAGTAACACCGACACCGACAGTTGTTGTCAAGTACTCGTTTATTTATAGCATCGAGCCATGACGGCGATGCAACACAAAACGAACTAGCCAAGGTAGACCACTAGATCCAAACAATCCAAAAGACCAAAAGATCAAAAGATCAAAATAGAAACAGAAACTGTAGCCCTAAAACAAATGTAAAATAAAAAAGTTACATTCAGGACAACACCACGTGTAAGCTACAATATACACGGGTACAATAAATTATGTTTTCGGCCAGTACACAGTACTGCCAACAAGTACCAATAAGTAGTACTACAAAATAAATACTTAATTTAATACATCACCCTAACTAGTGTGCACATGCAGCACTAGCAGGAATACATAAGTATTTAAACAAACATAATTTATATATCTACACTACCTTCATTAGGTCTACATCTTGGTCCACAGACAGCAGCCTTGCGTGTGCGACACGACTAGGCACATGTCACATGACATGGAACACAGGTAATTTCGCTCACAAAAGCATAAAAAAACGTCAACAGTTCAGTTGCAGTCCCACAGGGGCCGCAACCCAATGAATAAAAACTTCATATTTTTATCCCCCTTTGGCTGGTAATCATATGTGTTACACAGCCCCCCTCACAAATAAATGTACAATGGAATTCACATTTACATTTACATTTACAACTCATACATAATAGTACTTAAAAAAAAGTTCAGTACACTAGTACACAGACATTAAGTCTTTTCAACTTAAATACATTATTCCCGGGTAACCGGTAGAGGCTCCAGTGCTGGTACTGGTCACCACTTGATGCGCCAGGTTGAGTCGCTCGACGGGTCGTCGTTGACGGGTTGACCTCCGCAGCTCCACTGGTGGTTCTGGGTTGATCCAAGAGTCATCCTCGTCCGATGCCTCGTCCCTCGCATTCACCTCATCCAGATGTGGGGCTGGCCTGACCATCACCTTGTCTTGTCCATCCCGGGCGACCACCTCGGGCACGAAAGGCGTTGCCTCCGGCCGAAGTCTGGTTGTGACCACTACCTTGATTGTCAGTTCCTCACCTTCATCTGCCTCACTGGTTGGGATGATCTCTCTCCGTCGCTCCCCCTCCGCCACAGTGGGTTCAGCACTCGACATTGTATAGTCGGGTCGCTGCCAACCACGGCGGCGTCCACCACGTCGTCGGCCTCTCCTCCGGCGGCGTCTCCGACCTCTGCTTGTGTCATGTCTGTCTCCCAAGCGACGATCTTGCTCGCGCTGAGACTGACATTCATAGTGTGGCTGTCTACCCTTCTCACGCGCACCCTCCGGCTGCAACCCTCCTCCACGGCGGAACACCCGACAGCCGTACCTCCAGCCGCTAGGCGAGGTAACCTGAGCTGTGGTTGCTCGACACTGTGATGATCTCGGTGGCCTAAACTTGGGCTGGGAGCTTGGCAGAACACGCATCAGCATTCTCTCCCCGACGCTGATGGACTGGCGTTTCCCTGCTGCTGACCCCGTTGCCTAGCTGCTTTTCTCGGACAGTCGCGGACGAAGTGCTTCGTAGACCCGCACCCGTAACAAGCTCCTCTGGAGGGCTGTTGTTTCCGGGCTAGGATATCTGCCACCGTCTCCGCCAGACGGTCGAGTTGTTCCTCCGTGAGCATCAGCGGCGTCGTCTCCTGGCGACCAGCTACCGTTACTGCGTCGACCTTCTGCGCCAGACGGTCGAGTTGCTCCTCCGTGAGCATCAGCGGCGGCGTCGTCTCTTGGTGAACAGCTGCCGTTACTGCGTCGACCTGGATAGTCCTGTTAGCTGCTGCCGTGGCTACGACTGGGGACTCAGTTGTCCCGTCCAGCCTTTTAACAGCTTTCAGGACGTCCCCCAACTTTGGGCTGGCTTCCCCTGGGAAACCAAATGTGCCACGAAGTTCGAGCGCCAGAAGAGGTGAAACCCCCTTGCAGAAAGTGTGATACACCTTCTTCTGGGCATCGGCCTCAGTAAAGCTACGCTGCTGGTTTAGCTTCGTCATCTCTGACCACAGTCGGCAGAGAAATTTTGACGCTGACTCTCTTGGATGTGGAGTGAGTCGGCTGAACTGCAGATACCTGTCATCGGCACATCGAGTGTCGCCAAAAGTGCTTTGTAGTAGGCTTAGCACTTCCTCTGGACTCGTAGCCTGCTTTACATGCTCATAGGCAATCCCTCTCAGGCTGCCTAAAATGCGCGGCAACGGGTTCGGAACGCTGGTGTTCCGCAGCAAACATTGCACTTGGGTTTCCCAGTCCGGGAAACTCACCTCCCCTCCTCCAGTGGGGGGAAGGCCGGTGAACAGGTTCAGCCTATTGTGTGTTGACATGCACACCTCCACCGTCACGGGCCGCTGCGCACTTGTCTGTTCTAGCTCCGCCATCGTAGCCCTCAACTTGGCCAGCTCCTGCGACAACTTCTCAAACGTCGGCTCACCGTGTTCCATCCTACCTCTCAAAGTCAAGCCCCACGTTGGGCGCCAAATGTAACCCTCACTCAGTGGGGATGCTTTTACCCACTGAGGTGTTGTGGTTTAAGACGGGCTGACCCTGAGATTAAGTAACACCGACACCGACAGTTGTTGTCAAGTACTCGTTTATTTATAGCATCGAGCCATGACGGCGATGCAACACAAAACGAACTAGCCAAGGTAGACCACTAGATCCAAACAATCCAAAAGACCAAAAGATCAAAAGATCAAAATAGAAACAGAAACTGTAGCCCTAAAACAAATGTAAAATAAAAAAGTTACATTCAGGACAACACCACGTGTAAGCTACAATATACACGGGTACAATAAATTATGTTTTCGGCCAGTACACAGTACTGCCAACAAGTACCAATAAGTAGTACTACAAAATAAATACTTAATTTAATACATCACCCTAACTAGTGTGCACATGCAGCACTAGCAGGAATACATAAGTATTTAAACAAACATAATTTATATATCTACACTACCTTCATTAGGTCTACATCTTGGTCCACAGACAGCAGCCTTGCGTGTGCGACACGACTAGGCACATGTCACATGACATGGAACACAGGTAATTTCGCTCACAAAAGCATAAAAAAACGTCAACAGTTCAGTTGCAGTCCCACAGGGGCCGCAACCCAATGAATAAAAACTTCATATTTTTATCCCCCTTTGGCTGGTAACCATATGTGTTACACATGTATAAGTAAAACATCTTAAATTAATGAAATTACATGTCAGAAAGAAGTGTTACTATTGTAAATCTGTATCAGTCCTCATAAGCCGATGATGAAAACTGAAATACTAAAGCGAACATGGCAAGGCAAACTGACGCTGTAAATTACATGTCTGACGCAACAAAAAAATAAAAAGAAAGAGAAGAAAAAAAAAATGATATTAAAAACTCTGTCCCAAAATCGGCTATTGAAAAAAATTATAGATCTATTACGGTCGTATTACGATCATACTTTTAGGGTTCATTTCTAAAGTTGGTCTTGCCGGGACCGAGAAGCGCACCTCAATTTCACCAATGTCATCCTTCAAGACGAAATACTAATATGCAAAAATTGTTACCGCCAGCAAAGGGGTTGCGCCCTTGGGTGTTCCCTCTAGGTCGAGAGACCTGGAGAGGAGCCACCCGGACTACGGTTCGGGTGGTTTAATGAAATCCTGGGCCCAATCCTTTTCAGCCAAGACTACAGCAATCCTGAACCTACCTGAGGAAGAATGCCCAGACCTGTACCCAACAGAAACACCCACTATTCAAGTTCTCATCACTTCAAGAGGTCAACCAAACCTGCGAGGCCACATCTTAAGACAGCTTATCAGCAATCAAACCCTTCTACTAAACTATGGCAGAGCTGACACTTGGTATGCTTCTCCTCACAAGCCTTCGACGTCACCACAATGCATAACACATGCAAAACACACGGTTCATACACACTGCATCTCACTACATGAAAAAGACAAAATCAACGGGACCCTTAAATGGGTACCCCCCTCACTCAACAACGCTACTCTCATACAAGCACTACGTCCTTATAGTAACAAAGAACCATCCATAAACACAATCCTACACACTAGCGACCGCAGCTTTTCTATCTACACCGACAATCCAACAGCCATCCCTCACTACATTCAAATAAACTACAAAAAGCAAATCTCTCAATATTCTTATCGCAATCGCCGGGAGAAGACAAGCGTGTCAAATTTGCTCCTCCACCCTACACTGGACCAATCAGTGCCAGGAAGCAAACCTCTCAACAACACAGGAACCAGCTACATCTGCACTGCAGCAACCAACGGAACCCCCAAAGTCGACGAACCAACAAGCCACTCCAATTACGACCGCACCGAAATACCAACTAGAGAATCAACAACAATTCAAAACATTGCAGCAAGTAGCTCAAATTCAGAAATAGAAAGAGACACCACCTCTTCAACAAAAAGAAGAAATGAAACCAGCCCCACAGAACAAGGAAAAATAACAAAAGCACTAAAACTCGCGAATTTAATCTACGATCCCCTGACATGCAGTTTCTGCCCAAGCTTGCACCAAACAGTCAAGGAAGTTATAAACCACGAAAATACAGCACACACTAAATTCAAACAATGTAGCATCTGTAATGATACAATAATCCACAATGACATAAGACGACACTACCAGGAAAAACACAACAATGAAAATGTCCTCGGATGTTGCTATTGTGATATATCCCTCCCGTCACAAAGCATTTATAATCACGTATTGGCTCACCATTCAAATCTCATGACTCAAAAGGAAAAGGAGCGTTTAACATGCGGTCTGGAAAAGCTAAATTTGGTTACTTTACCTCTTTTTTAAACGTTTTGTATTAGCCACATAATGGGAAAATATAAATGATAAAACTTGTATAAATATGTAACATATATGTTCATGTAAACCTGCTCTTGCTGTCAACCTTGGATCGAATGGGAAAACAGCAAGAGAGGAACGCTATTAAAAAAAATTGATGTTATTGAATAGGGAACAATTTTTTTTTGGTATGGTTTCGCTTTATTCATAAGCTGTACCTGACACAAGAGGCACCATGAACAGCAATCGCCTTTTACTAAAGACGAGCTGACCCGCGACGTAGCATTCGCCGCTATCTAGTTGTTTTATTTTCTACTTATCAACAATTCATAATTTGTGAATTCGACACTACCCCATCCCTTGCTTCCCCCCGCCCCACCCCGCCCAGTGAAAGCAGCCGTTTACAGACGACAATGCAAATATCAATCAGAACTTATTATCTCCGCCGTGTCCGGTCATAAACCCCCTGGACATAAACCCCCCGACATATAGGGCCTACCCCCTAGACATAACCCCCCCCCCCCCCGCGACATGTACCCTCTGGACAAAAAACCCCGTGATATAAACCCCTTGGACAAAAACCCCCCAATTGAGGTTTATATAACGAAAAACCATAGATGATGAAAACCAAAATTAATAATTAAAAACATAACAAACATTAGATAAAACAGTGCTTTATCATAACTTTAAAAAGAGAGATTGTGAGCGATGCCTCGCAAATATTCAATTATGGTGTGCTCATTAAAACTTTTAACAACAGTTAAAATTCGAGCGCTGTCAACCCCCCCCCCCCCCCCCACACACACATAATGTGACAACAGACTGACCACTACTACTACTGATTGTTACGACAAATTACCACTGCAACTACTTAATGTTACGACAAAATGACAACTACTTAATGTTACGACAAAATGACAACTACTTAATGTTACGACAGAATAACCACTACTACCACTTAATGTTACGACAAAATGACCACTACTACTACTTAATGTTACGACAGGCTGACCACTACTACCACTTAATGTTACGACAAAATGTTCACTACTACTACTTAATGTTACGACAGGCTAACCTCTATTACTACTTAATGTTACAACAAAATACCACTTCTACTTAATGTTACGACAGGCTGACCACTACTACTTAATGCTACTAAAGAATGACCACTACTACCACTTAATGTTACGACAAAATGACCCCTACTACACACTTAATGTTACGACAAAATAACCACTACTACTAATACTACTTAATGTTACAACAGACTGACCACTACCACTTAATGTTACGACTTGCTAACCACTACTACCACTTAATGTTACGACTTGCTAACCACTACTACCACTTAATGTTACGACTTGCTAACCACTACTACCACTTAATGTTACGACTTGCTAACCACTACTACCACTTAATGTTACGACTTGCTAACCACTACTACCACTTAATGTTACGACTTGCTAACCACTACTACCACTTAATGTTACGACGTGCTAACCACTACTACCACTTAATGTTACGACATGCTAACCACTACTACTACTTAATGTTACGACATGCTAACCACTACTACTACTTAATGTTACGACATGCTAACCCCTACCACTCAGTGAGACGAGAGGTCAGCTACTACCACTATATGCCCGACTCATGAACCACAGTAGCGTCCATCTTCTACTGCCTCTAACTAGCAGCATTTGCTGACAGAGCTGACTCCACTCAGGAGTGGCAAGGTGTTTGTGTGCGGTGGGGCTAACATAAAAAAAATAAACACAACATACAAAAGTAGCGGTTATTTGCCGGTCCATACCGTAAAATGCCGCACCGGCAGTAAAAAAAAAGAAGATAGAGCGATCTTAAAGGGATATTTGATATTACATACCATTAAAGCTGTGGGGAGTGGGTGGTGGGGGGAAGGGGGGAGGTGTGGAATCTTTCACCTCACCCATCTGTGGTATCGTCGAAAAAAAATATTTACTGTCCGATTTGAAGATTGGACACCTCAGGTTTCAGGGTCCGACACTAAATCTTCAGTTTGGACCCGAGAGGTTTAGGGGAGCGGATGTGTCCAGTTAAACTGGTTGTGTCCAGGTTGTATTGGATGTGTCCAGGTATGCTGGATGTGTCCAGGTATATTGGATGTGTCCAGGTATATTGGATGTGTCCAGGTATATTGGATGTGTCCAGGTGTATTGGATGTGTCCAGGTATATTGGATGTGTCCAGATGTATTGGATGTGTCCAGATGTATTGGATGTGTCCAGGTATATTGGATGTGTCCAGATGTATTGGATGTGTCCAGGTGTATTGGATATGTCCAGGTGTATTGGATGTGTCCAGGTATATTGGATGTGTCCAGGTATATTGGATGTGTCCAGGTATATTGGATGTGTCCAGGTATATTGGATGTGTCCAGGTATATTGGATGTGTCCAGGTGTATTGGATGTGTCCAGGTATATTGGATGTGTCCAGGTATATTGGATGTGTCCAGGTATATTGGATGTGTCCAGGTATATTGGATGTGTCCAGGTATGCTGGATGTGTCCAGGTATATTGGATGTGTCCAGGTATATTGGATGTGTCCAGCTACGCTGGATGTGTCCAGGTATAATGGGTATGTCCAGGTATAATGGGTATGTCCAGGTATAATGGGTATGTCCAGGTATATTGGATGTGTCCAGGTTAGCTGGATGTGTCCAGGTATATTGGATGTGTCCAGGTATATTGGATGTGTCCAGGTATGCTGGATGTGTCTAGGTATGCTGGATGTGTCTAGGTATGCTGGATGTGTCCAGGTATGCTGGATGTGTCCATATACGCTGGATGTGTCCAGGTATGCTGGATGTGTTCATGCGTGCTGGATGTGTTCAGGTATACTGTATGTGTTCAGGTGTATTTGATTTATCCACATACGCTGGATGTGTCCAGGTATGCTGGATGTGTACAGGTTAGCTGGATGTGTCCAGGTTAGCTGGATGTGTACAGGTTAGCTGGATGTGTATCGGGACTAAAGGGTTGTTGAGTTGGGCTGATAAAAGCTTCAACATAGCATGTGGCTGTGTGGCAAATGTCCATTAATTGAGATATACTTTAATCTACTAAGTGAGGTGGATGTAATTCTCCATAATGTTTAGCCAAGTCTTCGGTTAAAAAAAAACCATATATTCTCTTGTAGAAATTTAACTGTTTCTAAGTTAACACCACATGATGTTGACATCTTTTGGTGTTGATGTTCGTCTGATGTTGTCATTAAACTGACATCACCTGCAGTTGATATCTACCGATGTCGAAATGCTACGATATCGATATCATCATACGTCATCAGGGGCTAAGGTCAGCTCCGGGTCAGTGCGCACGGGCGCCTTCTCTTGACAAGCCCTTGCTACCCCCGCACACCTGACAAGTTTAGTACCTCTGGAGTTTGACAAGTCCTGATATTAATGGCCAGATTTCTAGGTGTGAACAATTACAAAATATCGCCCGCCTGGCAACACCCCCCTCCCCTCACCCCCAACTCCAAAAAAAAAAAAAATTATAAAAAAAAAAAAACGAGTGGCGCAAGTGGTACAACTCATTAGGTATCCATATCAGCACTTAGATCAAAAGTTCCAAAAAAAAAAAAAAAAAAAAATCTAGTTCTCGGCGTGTTCTGAAGAACTCCATGAGATCTGTTCGCGAACGGACGGGTCGTATGTCACCCAGCGAACAGGGTGCGAACCAAGGTGTGATCGAGGCTTGCCGAAACTAACCAAGGATCGGCTAATCTACGGCTAATCTCAAACACCGGCTTTCACAGTTCTCTACCCCCTCCCCTTCGGTTCACGAGGATGTAATGTTGCCTTTTGTAGGAGCCCAGAAAATTTGAGTGGGGGGGGGGGACGACGACGGAGATCGCTGTAAAAAAAAAAAAAAAACAACCTCGTTTCCTCTGTTTACAAGGTACCGCTGTACAATAGATCGTAAGACGACGGTAGGGTGTAATGAGTTTGTTCCTGTTCAACACCGGGTCCAACAACTAGTATATTTTTTTTTAAATATCGTATCTTGATGTCGTACGGAAATAAAAGTGTCTTCACCTGGTCGTGTATAAGAAGGTTGGGGTGTGTGGTTGGGGTGTGGGGGGAGGGGGGTGACGATGTCGTGTCTTAATTGATGACAATCTGCTGATCAGTCCACACCTGCGTGATCATTCATCAATGTCTTGGAGAACTTTTGCAATGACGGGTAGTGCCGTACCATAAAAATATTCATTAGGTGTGTGTAAGGGGAGATGTTTCACCTTTTGTTTGATTCTTGTTCCAGTGTTGTTGGGAAGTTTTGATTACCTTTAAACAGAAAGGACATTACAGTTTGATGATGGTTCTCATGGAAGACATGTTCTACAGAGATTACCGAATTGTGGCAGCCTGTATCAACAATAGACAGGTTTCCTGTAGATGTTACATTACTGATCACTGACTATTGAAATACCGATCTCCACCAATGTCTCCTTGTGTAACTTAATGACAACATAGTAAGCCCATTGTCCCCATTATAAACTTAACGACCGCATTTTGAACTTAACCACATCATGATAAACTTAACGAACCCATGACAAATTTGATGACCCCATTTAAACTCGATGACTCCTTGTTTAACCGTATGACCCCATGTAAGCTTGATGACCCCTTGTTTAACTTGATGACCCCTTGTTAAACGTGATGACCCATTGTTTAACTTTACGAACCCATGTAAACGTGATGACCCCATGTTAAACTTTATGACCCCATACTAAACTTGTGTACAACATATTAAATTGTATGATCCCTTGTTAAACGCGATAACTGCAAATTAAACTTGATGACCCCATGTTAATCCCTATGAACCTTTGTTAAACCCGACTAACTTCTGTTAAATTCCTTTAACTCGATTGTCCCTAAATTGAACCTGGTGAACCTTGTAGCAGACTCCCTCCCTGCACCAAACTATGCAAACATCTTTAACCCTCCAGTGTCTGAACTGGCCGGCCACAGGATTCAAACCCAACTCCAATAACCGCGCCTGTCAATTACAGAACCACTCACCTCAAAAACGTCCTGCATTTTTACTAATAATAACCCTGGTCCCTTTACTAAACTTCATCCCTTGGTGTTTGACCCTGTGCTCTTTTGTGTTTGTATGTATGTGTGTGTGTTTGTATGTGTGTGTGTTTGTATGTGTGTGTGTGTGTGTCTGTGTCTGTGTGTCTCCCTCTGCATAAAGACTCTACCCCCCCCCCCACCCCCCCCCCACCACCACCACCACCCTACTCTTTCAGTGACAGTGCAGACACATTAAAACAACTACATTTTGTCGGCGTGGCGATTTCAACCACCATCGCATCACGGGCTCCTTAATTGGTAATTGATCCGACAAACGAAACCGGCCGGGCAGGACCGGCGAGGCCGGAAACAGAGCCGGCTCGTGCCGTTCCACCGGGTGCACCCTCGCGCCTGCCGGTATCACATTCAGACGGAACCACTTTCTCCCGCCCCTGCCCGGGGACGGTACCCGGACCCGACGAGGGAGCACCATTTGACCATCTTCATTAAGGCATCGTTTACTAGTTAAACCCAAGAGGCCCGATCTAAGTGGCTCGCTAGTCCATTAATAAAATTGCAACCCCCCCCCCTACTCACCCTCCCAGCCCTTCGTTTGACCCGCGCACCCTTCTCTGTTTTTGTTTACTCGGAAACGGAAGTCGGGTGGTTGTCGGTACGAATTGCATTATGGTACCGCTTCAATATGGGATTGAATCGGAAACGGAAACCGCAACGAAGGGTGAAAGGCGGAAACGTGACGGGTAAAGACGGGAAATCGAGAAAAAAAAACGGTACGGCAACACACAGCGAAATCTTGGAAAAGATTAACCGATACAGATGAATACATTATGATAGGTAGTTAATCATTGAGTTGTATTGTTTAGGTGACGGCGACACGAAGAGGCGCGATCACGTGACCGGCAGAGTGGTTTTCTGATCTTAACGCGAGGCTATGAACACGAATGGAGCGTTACGTTCTCGCTCACGTTACAGGAACCGGGAATATCCAATAGAAATACACGAATCGGGAATATCCAATTAAATACTTTAAAAATTTGATATTTCTTTCATTGAAGCACTGACTTCTGAAACGGTTTGTATAACCTAAGAAGCAGCTATGGTTGTTTTGCGAGCACACCAGAGTTTAGGTTGCCTTGTGCTCGATACTAGTTTCTCAAACTGTCCCCAGTGTTAACCCTTCTTTCGTGTTGTGTGTAGGGGTGTAGTATCTGTGTGTGTAGTTTCTGGGTGTTTAATGCACTGTTTATGTACTTTCTTGGTATGTAGTTAGTGTAATTGTGTGTGTGTAATTTGTGGGTTTGTGTTTTTGTGTGTGTAGTTTTCGGGTTTGTAGTTTTTGGGTATGTAATTTTTGGATTTGTAGTTTTTGGGTTTGTAGTTTTTGGGTTTGTAGTTTTTGGGTTTGTAGTTTTTGGGTGTGTAGTTTTTGGGTGTTTAGCTTTTGTGTGTGTAGTTTGTGTGTATGTAGTTTGTGAGTTTTTTTGTGTGTGTGTAGTTTTTGGGTATGTAGTTTTTGAGTGTGTAGCTTTTGTGTGTGTAGTTTGTGTGTGTGTAGTTTGTGAGTTTTGTGTGTGTGTGTGTAGTTTTTGGGTATGTAGTTTTTGAGTGTGTAGTTTTTGGATGTGTAGTATCCACCCTCGGGTGGGAGACCGTATGATTGCTTGCCCGTACCCGGTCGGATGAGGCTCGTTTGATAGCAGCTTATCTAGGAGAGGAAACTCCAAAATCCAATAAATACTGCATTCCAGGTGTTCTAAAATGATCAGTGGCGGACATGTTCCTATGTTGCGACATGTGCTATTATTTATTTAGAAGAGGTTTTTTTTTTTCAACATACGAAAATTAACCTTTTAGCTTAAATTTTTCGTCAATCCTACCTTGTTCACAAAATAATCGGCCATTCTTGGTAGGCCTTTTTTTTTTAAATTTCTAATATGTATGTGTTTTATTACTAATAGTTATAAAGTGCTCTAAGTTTTATTTGACCAAAGTCAAAAGTATTTTTTCCCACACATTCAATGCTTCCATCCTCGTCTCATCAACAACCATTCATAGGCCGACATGTTTGCTTGTTTCTGAGTTTCTTTATTGTTTATTTTTAGAAAATAAGTAAGTTTTATATAATCCTTATTTTAAGTCCAAATATGTTTCTTCCATCCCATCCCATCCCTCCAATTACCCCCCCCCCCCCACACACACACACACACAACAAAGTTCTTCGTCTTCAGAGAGTAGTATTTTTATTTCTACATCTTATTTTTACATCTGTTACTTAGATAGTTAATTTTAATGAATTCACGTTTAAAAAAATACAAAGCCATCCCCTCCACAACCGTGAGAATTGCATAGCAAATCAGCAGACAAGCCTCACCCCACAATTGTATTTAAAACAATGCCAGCACGGTGCGAAGATCTGTGAACATGGACGTGAATTAATTCGCCCGACTGGCTCTCGGCATTTCAATGACTGCCCCATTAGCCTACACGCTACAGGGGCCCTACTTGCTAAGTCTTTCAGCCTCGCTTCCAAACTTCCTCTAACCGATTCACCTCACGCCCCAAACCAACATGAAAAAAGGTGCCATTTTCCACACTTTGTATTTTTTTCTCCCTCGATTCGAGTCGCCACTAGTGGATTTGTAATGCTGGTGTATCTCTATATGAAAGACGACAATCTCCCCCCCCCCCTACACCAACCCCCCTCACACACACACACACACACACACACACACACACACACACACACAGAGAGAGAGAGACACACGCACCTTTAATGGGTTTTGATAATCATACATATGAGGTTCACGGTTAGGATACTAGGTCACGTAAATAACGTTTGAAAAGGTGACATTAGTTTATGATTGTTTATATCACGCTACGGTGGATTCGCTTCGCGTTGGAGATTTTATTTGATAGTATACACACTCCTACTAGTGTATAATTGTGTACATTTTAATTTGATGATAGTAAACGTCAAAATAAAACAGTAGTTCTATATCCATAGCAGTGGTATATATATATATATATATATATATATATATATATATATATATATATATATATATATATATATATATATATGGGTCGTCTCTAGAATCCATACGTTCATGTTTCGAGCAAAACTTTTATCAGCTGATAACCGTGTTGTTGAAGGCAAAATAAAAAGACAAGAATAACATTTTTAGACAATAGAAACTTCTAATAGAGCTTTTGATAAACCGTCCATGGTAGTTGTAATTATTTTCAAATTAAGTTTGATAATGAGACTTTCTAAGTAGTAAGGGGAAATAACTATATAAGAAAGAATTTTTTTTAAATTTAAAGTATAAACCAAAAAAAAAAGTAGAGTAAGAAAATAATAATTTTAAAACAAAAAAAAAAGGTGACTACTGGTATCAATAGTTCTCTATTATAAAATTATGTTCCTGTTTAGGAACATATTAAATAACCCACACTTTAATCTACGATTATCTCGGTATATAAAGATGACCATGAAAATATCGCACGGTCAACGAATAACTCGAGCCTCGAACATTCCGATATATATTTACACCTCTGTCAACGAACAACTCGAACTTCGAACGCTGCGATAAATTTACATTTCGTGCAACGAACAACTTGGACGAATTCTTGGAGATACAAACACCTCGGACTACGAACACACCCGCGAATAAATTTACTCTTTAACTCAAAATGTTTGTAACCTTTAAGATTTGTTAGTTGATAATGTATCTATAGATAAGCAGGCCACGACACATTTAAAATAAGTGGCAACATTTAAATCAGAAGTTGTTTTTTTTTTCCAAAACATCTCCCCAGTTTAGGGTCGTCCATAAATGACGTCAAACTCGTAGGGGGGTCCGTAATTTTGTGACTATGTGTGATGAGGGGGGGGGGGGGGGTTCAGACGGTGCGACGTCACACTTTTGCATTATAAAAATGCAATGTTAGAAAACGAATTTTAGACGATATTTCGCGTTTTAGAAAACTGTTTTAATAAATTGTAATAGGAACTGATTAAAATACTCTATTTTGACAGAGTTCAGACAAGATTTTAGAAAAATATCGATGTTTAAAAAAATTCAAATGCAATTTTGAGGGTAGGGGGGGGGGTTGTAGACTGAATTGTGACGTCATTTTAGGGGGGGGGTCTGGCTTTTTGTGACGACGTGTGACGGAGGAGAGGGGGTGGTAAAAATCTTGACGTCGTTTATGGATGACCCCTTACATGCGTTTAATACTCTGTAAGATACTCCTCAAAGATACTTTTACTTCAGAAAAATCGCACTTAAGAAAGTAAAAGAAACCCGTCAAAGACACCACGAGGCAGAAAAAAATCGCAGTCGACTACCAGCGAGTGAGTGAAGTTTTCCCATCTCTTTCCCAGACAGGCCCAACTAAATGTCTTTAATCGTTGGCTTCCCCTGCTCCAGGGGTCAAGGGTCAAGATGGTCTTGTCATAGAGACTCTACGCCAATGCTTGTCAAGTGGGCGATATTGTTACCTCCCTTTATTTCTGGAAAAATAATTCTCTCCCTTTGAGAACATGAATCTCTTGAATTAAAAAATGATAAAATGTTACCCACTTGACGGACGTATAGACTTCTTAAATAAATGAACTTTTTAACCCTTAACTTGCTGATATGTTTCATTTATGAATGATTTAGCTCAAGAAGCAACACACAAAAATATATTAATATAAACTTACCTGTTCTCGGTAATATATTTATGCTATCTTGTTTGGAATTTTATCATAAACGTGAAAAAAATATATCCACATGTGGTAGGTGGTAGAAAAAACAACCAATCGAGAAAAGGGGTGGGGGTGGGGGGGATTGTGTTGGCCACGTGCATCATGTAGCTACAAGTGTTCCCTACGGTGACAAGTTGAGAACCTTCAACCCGTCGTAACGAGCCCACGATAGCGGCGGCGAGGGAAACACGGAGCAGACGTTTCATGATGTAGGCTGGTGAGCACAAGGTATGCCGGACACGTGAGTGGACATGTGTGAGAATCTGGAACTCTACACACACACACACACACACCCTATATATATATATATATATATATATATATATATATATATATAATATATATATATATATATATATAAAACATATTGCCATGCACAGGTGAACAAGGTCGTAATTTTTTATGGGTAATGCATCTCACGAATATTATAAATGATGTCATTGGTTGTTTAAATTTTGTTTCTGTTGGTCGAATTTATTTGTGATACTGATGTGGTTTATTGGTGTGGGTATGGGTGGTTGTTTTTTTTTTTATGTTATTTATATTTAAATTTTAAGACGTGCGAAACGTAAACAATGCTAATGGGGAGATTACCAAATCAATTCAAATAATACTCCCCGCCCCCGGCTGAACATATTAGACCCCCATTAAAAATAGACCCCCCCCCCCCCCACCCACTCCGACCCTGGACAGCAAGAATGGTTCCCATCACATCTGAAAGCAAGTATCATGCTCAACACAGCTCTCTTTTAAAATGGCACCGTTTTCTGGGACGGTGGAGGGGGTGCCCCGGCCACTTGAGGCGGGTGTTTGATCCCGTCTTGGCATTTCATCTACTTACTAGACGCCTTCGAGCTCACTCGGGTCCCCCTCGTCTTGGTTTCTTGATACAGTTGCCTCCCTTTTGGTGAGTTCAAGCGCTCCGCGTCTAGCTGGTTGTTTTCTTGAGTTGTGCCCCTTAGCTGGTTATCGCCGTGTATCGTCTGACAAGAAAAACTCACAGTGCTGTTTGTGTTGCTACGGGCCTCTCACAAACAGATTTTGGTTCCGTCAAAACTTTACGGAATTCCGAGATGTTAGAAATGGGAGGGTATTTATACCAAACTTCTTTGCACTGGCGCCTGATTTAAAAAAAAAATTAATCGTATTCTTTTGTATTTTAAATGTATTTATTTTTATTTACCATTCAAATTGTACACATTGGAAAACTCAATATAATGTACCCGTATATTAGTATATATATTACGGTCAAACCCCCCCCCCCCCCCCCAGTGAAGCAAATGCCAATTAGAAAAGCTTAAAATTAGTAGCTTATTCCATACATTGGAGGGCCAATGCTCGAAATGGCAAGGATGTTTTGGCCAATGTCCGAAGAACTTTAAAAATGACAGCGTATTGTATACATCGGCCGGCCAATGCGCGAACTAGCCGGGATACCTGGCCGCTGTATCGAAGCGTACACAGAAAACAGAACTGTTTGTTTTTATTAACCTGGAGACTAAATTGAAAATTGTCCCGAGTTTACCCCGTATATGCTAGAAGACTTCCACCAATAAAAATGAATGTTTTTGTTTATATTCAAATATCAATTATGTTAACTAAATAAGCAACATGTTTTCAAAATTTTGGTTTCTTAATGTGTGACAGCCGGGGTGGGGGGGGGGGGAGAAGTGGGGCTGGGGAGAGGGAATAGTGGTCTTTTTTACCAAAGCTTCCAATGAACCATCCAGCTATTATTCTAAATATGGGGCGACATAACCCGCAGATAAAGCGAATGACTTCTAACCCTCAAGTCTCGCGTTTAGATCCCGAATCCGAGTAGGACGTTCCTGAGTCTATTCAGCGCTGATGAGTACCTGACTCGCGTTAGGGTAATTAAAGTCTGTTGGGGCATAGAACTGACCACACTGCCCCTTCACATGTAGTCACACACACACACACACACACACACTATATATATATATATATATATATATATATATATATATATATATATATATATATATATATATATATATATATATATATATATATATATATATATATATATATATATATATATATATATATATATATATATATATATATATATATATATATATATTGTAATCATCAATAACCAATGTGTACAAATCTCGTGCGGAGTTGCCGATCTTTTATCGAGCTCCACCCCAGGTGGCGCGGATAGCCGAATACCCACAATATACGGTAGGTACCGAGGAAATCAAATACCCTGGGTGGGCCAAAAAACGGCAGCTATCCTGAGAACTGAAGGGGGATTCCCCTATGCTTACTGGGCACTGGGCTAAACGACCCCAACCTGTAATACAAAAGCTCGTTACAGAAACACCAAACAGAGAATATCACCAGGCCGGCATTGAGGTGGAACCCACGAGTAATGTGCAAAAGAGGTCGACCAAGATACACCTTGAAACGGGACCTTGTATCTAAAACTGTACAGTTGGTCTACATCTAATAAAGAATATGGAAAATTGCAAAGGTTGGCGGCCCATGATGATGTTATGTGATTATAATGTATAAAACATGTTATGTAATTTTTAATTAAATAAGTTCTTTACATGGTAGGGCTCATAAATATAATTGTTGTACATTTCATATTAAATTGTAAGTTACTTCCCGTTGTTTTATTATTCTTTATATTTTTTACTAAGGGATATAACCCAAATCAGTGTTTCCGAAATTCGTTCAAAAATGCATAGAAATTCAACAGCAATTAAATACAAATTACAATAATCGTTTTGTTATTAAAAAAACATTAACATACTTTGTGTGTCTGATTTTTATACTGTTCATACTGTGAAATAATGATTTTTACTCTAGTTTAAATAGGAAAAGGTTAGCTATGCTAACTATGTACTTGATAGACTTTTGAGGGTTCCATTGATTAGTTATTAAATTTTCCATGATTAGCCGAATTTATTAAAATTTTGCAACTGCTGGTTTTACTGGATTTAATTGTGGGAATACTGCAAGAGTTATTATAAATTCATTTTTCATTTAACATATTAGGTAATTAGACTATTATGAAATAGTCAAAACAAACTAACACAGGGGTCGGCAACCTACGGCTCTTTTAATGTCAGAAACCGGCTCTACAGTTCCATAATAATTATATTATTTTATTTTCAAAACTCATAAAATACTGTAACAACAAAGCAAATTTAACGGCCAATGTGAAAAAAGGCCTTCGTGCCTACTATTGTTACCGTAATTGAATAAATGTAAAAAAAAAGGACCCCCCCCCCCACCGTTACCTTCGAGATATTCTACCTCCTTGTCAACTACCCCCACCCCTACACATCCAGCAAAAGTAGAATATGTGTTATCCATACAGTAAATATTTACCAACCCAATCCTACCCCTATTTTTAAACGTATCACTAACCGTATCCATGTCAATAACCCTAATCTTATCGCTAACATTAGCCCTATTCATATTTCTAACCATAACCCTATCCCTAAACCCTAGTAGTAATCAGTAATCAATGTCCTTTTGGTTTTGGTCGGAAAGGTGGGGGGGGGGGGGGGGGATATACAGTGGGATAGTTGCCACTACGAGGGTAATTTATCGGAGGGGTAATGTAGGGGGTAGCTGACCTGAGGGGTAATGCCAAGGGGTAATTGACCGAGAATGATGTAGAGATATAAAAATATTACTGACACTCGCACAAAATAACGCATACACACATAATCACAAAACATACAAATACTACACACAGAAGAACGCATAACAAATACAGCAAGCACACACATATACACGCACACATACAACTAGAAGAACGCACAGCAGAGACAAAAAGTACATACATAAACACGAACCCAACACAAACAAGCAAACGAAGACTTCACAACAGACACAACACATACACATAACACAAAAGAACACTCTAATTTCGTGCCCCCGAGAACAACAAGAAATGACCGACAAACGAAATGGCCGCTAAAGAAAATGGCCGCAGAAACCCAATGCAATCACGCTTGTGTAACGGCCAACAAATCCCTGGGAGACAGCCTCCAATGTCCCCACATCTTTTCCCAGATCAACGAGTCACCGGCGCGGAAAATTCTGGAATTTGCCGTCTTGTCCGCCTTATCAGTATGGGATAACCGGTCCCTAACGCCCCCCCCCCCCCCGTTTTTCTAAGATCGCGGAGCGTCCATACATCTCTCCCCCACTTCGCCCCCACCCTCCCTAGAGCTGTGCGTCAATATTTGGGATAAAATTTAATTCCAATTTTCCGCACTCGGGACGCGGCAGGTTCTACACTTGACAGTCGGTTAATGAAGCTGTCGGGGGTACCGGGGGCCCCCGGGGGACGGGCAGGATGGACGGGGGCTAACTCGTAGATTGACCAGAAATTGGCGCACATCGCCAGGGATCGACCTAGGGTTTATGGCATCAAGGACAGTAATCGCTCTTGTTTTACAGTCTCGTGTCGAGGCGAGACTTGGACCAGGGCCGCTAAGTCCGAATGTCCAAGGGGTTACGGGGTTGGGTGTGGGTGGGTTGGAGGGTGAGGTAGGTCAATACTTGATGGGGAAGCCGTGGTAAGTTTTGACATTTAATTGTTATCGCCCCTGCAGCCATGGTTCAACAACGACAATTTGGACTTCCGGGTCACTTTAGAAAGATTAAATATGATGTATTTTATTTTTAAACCTCTTGGTCATTTAAAATTGACTTCATTGATAAAGACGTTATTTTCAAAACTGGATTTTAAATAATTCGGAATTACGATTTAAAAACGCAAATAAACAATTCAAATAAGTATAGAATACCTAGAAATAAATAAAAAGCAACACTCATTCACATATTTGACGTTGAATCTTGGACTATCCAATGGTGCAAAACAAAGCATTGTGCGTAAGAAGCGTAGAAATAAAAACAAAATGAAAATGTTAAATAATTTGACATTGTTCACCTAATTACTTTCGCAGTACAAACAGAAAATTAAAATAATAGCATGTAACATAGGTCACCTAATTATAAATTACTTTCTAAGTATTAATAGAAATTCAAAAAACAATAACATCTAGCATAGTTCACCAATTTACTACCGGTAAAAAAATCTTGGAGGTCAGTTATACTTACAGACTAGATTTTTTCTCTATGTAGATCTGGTCTGCATGCTACTCCCTGTTTCAGATTAAATGCGTGTGTATTTGCACGGCTGATGGTTAGAATTCCCATTTTCCTAACTAGCAACGTTAATTTAGCTAGTTTGTATTAACCTCTCACAAATTTCCCTCTACTTTAAGAGGATGGGAACCTATGATATAAAACGTATAAACCTTTTTTAATGTGATTGATCTTTATTATTTATTTTGGACGGGGACCTAAAAAGATACGAGAAAGAGATTCTGAAGAGTATGTTTTATTATATCTAGGTCTACATCTAAATTTATTTATGTTCACGAATTACTTAAGAGCCGAAATTTGTGTTTGAGAGTTATAGCTTAATGTATTAATCAGTGTTCATGTTTGATGAACATTTTTGCATATTTGTTGTTTTTTTTTTTTGCTCATGGTTGCTAAACCTAAAAGTCTCGAGTTCGAACCCCTGGGCAGTTCAGGCTCGACAGCAACCCAAAATCAAACAACTGCTGCTTTGGAATTTATTCTTGGATCGATAAAAGGCTATGGAAGTAAATCAGAAAATAAAGCAAGCTGAAATAGAAGTCAACCTCCTATATGGCACATTAACAGGTTGCCACGTATACTTATTTGTGTTGGAGGAAGTTAAGTCCAACACTACAATTAAGAACGAAGAAAAAGCATCTTTTTAAAAAGTTACATTTTTTTTTTGCTGTTGTTATTTTTATCATTTTGATCTGTTTAATACAACGTGGGCGGTAAATGTTTATTGCTCACCACTCGCTAAATGCTTTTGGTGAGTAACAGACAAGTACGAGCGAGGGTCGTTACCACTTGATCTTTCCGCGAGGGACGACGTGGCCACGTCAATGCCAGCACGTAGGTTCTACTCTCAATCACGTGACCAAGGAACGGCAGACTCGCCGTGGACAACGTGCTGAAGTCTGGGTAACCGACGCCATCATTACACTTCCGGCACCCATAGCCTGACGCCGTCATCTCCATTTTTGGTGACTCACGGTAGGTGCACGGCAGCGTCGCGACATGGGGAAAAGTTTCCACTTCCGCATGTCTTCGCATCACCGGAAACGAAAAAGTCACATTCGTACGAGGCGCGGAAGCTTGGGGAATGGACGGGGGAGAAATGGTGGGAGCGGAAGTGTCAAATTGACGATTTCTGAGTGTAAGTATAAGGAATGTACTCCCTTCTTGTGGTCTGCCGGCAAACTTAAAACCTAACCTTGAGAGTTATCGTTCTCAGTTTACCTCTATTCTGTGTTTACCTTTATTCTGTTTTAATCTCTATTCTGCGTTTACCTCTATTCTGTGTTTATCTCTATTCTGTGCTTGTCTCTACTCTGTGTTTATCTCTATAATATCTTTACCTCTATTACGTGTTTACTTTTACTATGAGTTTACTTCTAATCTGCATTTACCTCTACATTTTAGAGTTATAGATCTTTTCTCTGACGTTTAATGATACCGTTTTTTAAATGTACCTTTTTTTGAAGATCTCTAACGTTTGTACGGAGCTATCGTTTTGTCTATCTATATGTCTAACGTTTAGATTTTTTTTGTTTCAAATTGATTATAATAGGTAGTTGCATCTTTCGATATATATATATATATATATATATATATCTATATATATAATATATATATATATATATATATATATATATAAGAATTCGTTACATCGTCGTATATGTGTTGCTAGTAAGGATTTACATTGTCAGGTAGAGGATAAAGGTACACCAAACCCTATCATAATAACAAATCTTCAAGAGATTAAAATCCCACCTCTCCGACATTTTATGGGCAGCCTTTTTGTGTAGTGGTATACATGTGCTCTTAAATTTTAAAATGTAATCAAATAAACAACCTAGTAAACAGGACCGGCAGTGTAATTTTAATGTGTATCTAAAGATGTTTTTTTTTTAAGATTGAAGTACTCTTATATTCCACACACACCCAACTCTTATATTCCACACACACCCATCCATTTTTTTTCACAAACAACCGCACCACATAACCCCATACCACTGTCTACTATTACTTGTACATTCTCCCATTGCCAGGTAAATGTATCCCCCTTTTTGACGCGGCATAAAATGTGTCGTATTGTTTACTTCCTAGAGTTACATATGTCGACTAGAGTGATCCCCTTTCTTTGAGCCAGTGGTTCATTTACGTTCCGAAATCCTTCATTACCTAACTCCTAAACGCAATGTTTTAAAAAATCAGTTTCTTCCAGGCATCCGCCCCCCCCCCACCCCGAAAATTTTTTTACCGCCCCCCCCCCCCCCCCGAACGAAATGAAATTTATATAATTTATATAGAAAATATATACTTTTAACTGTGTCCACCCCCCCCCCCCGAAGAAAGTCTACCGCCCCCCCCCCCGAAAATAAATTTCAAGTGCCCCCCCCCCCCCCCGGAGAAAAAAGTCTGGAAGAAACACTGAAAAAAATATGTTTTGGTACATTATCGTAAGATTTTCCAAATTCGATTTATCAAAATAATAATACTAAAGTGTGACCTTTATTTCCTACAGCGCAGATCACCAGCATACTATTCAAGTACTTCTGGTAATGATGGAGAAACAGAATTCCGGCGTCTACAAGGAATCGACAAAGGAAATTTGCGCTAAAATATTAACGACATCTAAAACGGAAGCTGGTCGATCTACTGAAGGCTATTGGGGGCAGATAATAACATTTGTAAACGATCTGAAACCAAGGGGAGGTAAAAAGCTAAACTTATTAAGGTTAACATAACACTAGTATTAAGTAAAAGCGAATAAGTTTATTAATACTCTTTTATTCCTAAATTCTAACTTTAAATGCTATTAGAAAAAAATGTAATAGAAGATACATGTGTTTGATGAAGCTTAGCTTGTTTTTTAAGTGAAACTTCTCGTTTTTTTTTTAATTGGATTAAAAGCATTTGGTCATCAAGCATAGCGTACTCACGGTCTGTCAGTGGTTAAAAAAAATATTGACATGTAGCTATTTCACATGGTGTATATTATATAGGCCTACACATTTTGAAGGCCCTCTTTGTAACACATTGGGCTTGTACTTTTGAGAGTCTGGGCCCTAATATGACACATTGGGCTTCTGCTTCTGAAGGCTTGGTGCCTCGCTTAGACACAATGTACATGTACCGTAAATAAATGACCTTTGTGAAATGGATCATTCAAAATTTAAATAGCACAGTTGGGTTGGTAAGATGTCTTACGACTTACGCTGTGACGCGTTACCAATAAGGTAAAACCAGCCACTATCAATTCACCCTCGCATCATTCTTCTGCGTTAATATTTATCAAATAAAATATTTTCAATTGCTAGTAAATTGAAAATGGACGTTTGAAGACCATTACGAAAAAAAACAGTAGTCTTCCAGGGGACTTCATCCATTACATGTCTTAAAACCAGACCATACCAAGGCAACATTTGAATTCGGCCAGCTAAAATTTAATACGTTTATCCCCGTCCGTTTAAAACTCTACATAAACTCCTAGACAATTTGATATAATTTTTTAAACGCCATGCGAAATGTAATTTAAGATTCGGAGCTTGCAGGGGAGACTACTCGCCGGGTATAAATCTGGTGACGTCTAACATAACCGACGATTAGCAGACGATAAGAAAAGCCGGCCCAGAGTTGGCCTCGTAAATATTTTTTCCAAACTTTGATAACACCTGTCATAAGTTTTGTCAATTCATATTTTTAATTGCCCGAAAAACGAAATACGCGCTTCGGTAAGCGTCTCCTGATGCTAACACACTCATAAATTCTGTTTTAATAACTTTATCAACGATAGGCCTACCAGATTTTTTTTTAAATATTCCTCCTGACGTTTAACGAAACAAATATGTTTCCAAAACAGGAAGACATTAAAGTTTAATTTATAATTAAAATGTATCCTATGTTTTTGTTGGGTTTTTCTGTTTTTATTTATTTTTAATTTTTTTTAATTTAAAAAAATCTGATTCAACGTATTTTAAAAGAAAAACGTAGTTACAAAGATGTAATGCGAGAATCTTTATGCCAGATTTCTGCGGCTACAGATTTATGGGATTCATGTAGAAGAGGATCGGATTAACCGAGCATAGAATTCTTGAATCCAGTTTTAAAACGTTTATCGGGTTTCTGGATTATTTGTCACATGTTTTTATAAGGGTAGAAGAATATAGTTCAGTCAGTGAAGTTGCTTGCTAGGTGCGGTGCTGTTCGAGGTGGTGGGTGATGTGTAGGCCATGGTGTGTGGGGTGATGTGTAGACCACGGTGTGTGGGTGATGTGTAGACCACGGTGTGTGGGTGATGTGCAGTCCATGGTGTGTTGGTCATGTGTAGACCACGGTGTGTGGGTGATGTGTAGGCCATTGTGTGTTGGTCATGTGTAGACCACGGTGTGTGGGTGATGTGTAGGCCATTGTGTGTTGGTCATGTGTAGACCACGGTGTGTGGGTGATGTGCAGTCCATGGTGTGTTGGTCATGTGTAGACCACGGTGTGTGGGTGATGTGTAGGCCATGGTGTGTGGGGGATGTGTAGGCCATGGTGTGTGAGTGATGTGTAGGCCATGGTGTGTGGGTGATGTGTAGGCCATTGTGTGTTGGTCATGTGTAGACCACGGTGTGTGGTTATGTGTAGACCACGGTGTGTGGGTGATGTGTAGGCCATGGTGTGTGGGTGATGTGTAGACCACGGTGTGTGGGTGATGTGTAGGCCATGGTGCGTGGGTGATGTGCAGGCCATGGTGTGTGGGTGATGTGTAGGCCATGGTGTGTGGGTGATGTGTAGGCCATGGTGTGTGGGTGATGTGTAGGCCACGGTGTGTGGGTGATGTGCAGGCCATGGTGTGTGGGTGATGTGTAGGCTATGGTGTGTGGGTGATGTGTAGGCCATGGTGTGTGGGTGATGTGTAGGCCATGGTGTGTGGGTGATGTGTAGGCCATGTGTATGGGTGATGTGTAAGCCATGGTTTGTG
>NW_026731789.1:135000-192714 GCF_028476545.2 Physella acuta
TGCAGGACTAAAACATATCTTGTGCAGAACTGATAAGTTTGGTGTTGAAACTAGTAATACTAGACTAGAGGTCCACTTTTGTTATGTTCGCATTGATGAATTTTTTTTTGACACATTCATCTTTTTGGTCGAAAGCTGCGATTTTAAGATTTTTAAGATTTTAAGAATTAATGCGATAACAATACTATGTAGATGTCGTGAAAATAGGATTAATTGAAAGAAAGATTTTCTGAGGTTAAAAAAAATGTTATTTCCTTGATATATTTGCCTCCTCCGTTATATATATATATATATATATATATATATATATATATATATATATATATATATATATATATATATATATATATATATATATATATATATATATATATATATATATATATATATATATATATATATATATATATATATATATATATATATATATATATATATATATCAATATATATCAATATATATAAATATATGTATATGTATATGTATATGTATATGTATATGTATATGTATGTGTATGTGTATGTGTATGTGTATGTGTATGTGTATGTGTATGTGTATGTGTATGTGTATGTGTATGTGTATGTGTATGTGTACGTGCGTGTGCGTGTGCGTGTGCGTGTGCGTGTGCGAGTGCGTGTGCGTGCGCGTGCGCGTCAAACCCCCTATGGTCAAACCCCCTATGATCAAACCCCCTATGGTCAAAGCACCGCTATGGTCAAAGGCCCGCTGTGGTCAAACCCCCTATGGTCAAAGCCCCTATGGTCAAAGCTCCGCTGTGGTCAAACCCCCTATGGTCAAACCCCCTATGGTCAAAGCACCTGTGGTCAAAGGTCCGCGCACCATATATAACATATATATATATAACATATATATATATAACATTTATATATATATATATATATATAACATATATATATATATAACATATATATATATATATATATATATATATATATATATATATATATATATATAAGACAAAGTTTATAACAATGACCAATGGGTAAATAATTTAAAAAATTAAACAAATAGGCCTATAACGTATCTAGTTTTTTTAATCATCGTCATAAACCAAGTTACATTAACAATTTTTTTAAAAGTTACATAATTAGAATTAATCAAATTTGACAATTAACGTATATTAGATTGGTCATACTGTGCTAAAAGTCTAGAATGTTAAATATAAGAAAAATATTATTTGTAAGCAAACTGAAGAGTTTAAGCATATTGTATTGCGATATAGATTCCTGAAAACTCTAGTATAAGATGCGAAGAAAAATTCAAAATGTAGTAGCAAGAATTTTACTATAATAGCAACATTAAATAGTAGCATCTAAGTGTCGAGTTAGATATGGTCTAGGGGAGTTATCAAGATCATGTGAAGCGGACTATTTCTTGTTTCATGACTGTACATTTCTGTTTTAGGCCACTGTGTCAATGAGTTATGTACTGTTATGCTATGGGCCACTGTGTCAATGACGTGTTTACAGTTATGCTATGGGTCACTGTGTCAATGACGTGTACAGTTATACTTACTTTGGGCCATTGTGTTAATGACATGTTTACAGTTATGTTTTGGGTCACTGTGTCAATGACATGTTTACAGTAATGTTTTGGGTCACTGTGTCAATGACATGTTTACAGTAATGTTTTGGGTCACTGTGTCAATGACATGTTTACAGTAATGTTTAGGCTGTGTCAATGACATGTTTACTGTTATTTTACCTTGGTACACTGTTTCAATGACATGTTTACAGTTGTCACTGTGTCAATGCCATGTTTACTGTTATGCTTTGGGTCACTGTGTCAATGACATGTTTATAGTAATGCTTTGGGTCACTGTGTCAATGACATGTTTACAGTTATGCTATGGGTCACTGTGTCAATGACGTGTACAGTTATACTTTGGGCCACTGTGTCTATGACATATTTACAGTAATGCTTTGGGACACTGTGTCAATGACATGTTTACAGTTATGCTATGGGTCACTGTGTCAATGACGTGTACAGTTATACTTTGGGCCACTGTGTCAATGACATGTTTACTGTTAAGTTTTTGGCCACTGTGTCAATGACATGTTTACAGTTATGCTATGGGCCACTGTGTCAATGACATGTTTACAGTTAAGTTTTGGGCCACTGTGTCAATTATGTGTGCAATTATTCTTGTTACAGTTCAGTAAATATGGGTTGCCGGTTTTTATTCCAACACTCCGTCAGTTGGGGATCTGTATTCGGCCACCGTGTCACTTTCATATGTACAGTTAAGTTTTTGGCCAACATGTTAATCAGACGTAAACAGTTCTTTCATTGGCCACTGTGTTAATTAAGTGTAGGCCTACACAGTTCTGTTTTTTGGCCACTGTTTTAATTAGGTGTGCACAAATCTTTGTCAGCTAATGACTGGGCGCTAGAATATTGGGTTCATATTCGTTTTTTGGGATTTCCATTTCTGGGTAGCGTGCTGTTTGTTTTTTTGCAGGTTGGCTTTCTTCTGCTTGTACTAATTGCTAGTTGGTATTGTCAATGAGGCTAGAAACTGAAGTGCTGTCGGGTTGCGGATGTTTGCTGATTCCTTACTGGTTGGGCGAGTGACTTGTGGATAACTGCTGATTCTCGGTCGTGCGGGATGCTTGTCGGCTAGAGGACCAACTGGATAGCTGTTGACTAATTAGTTTGCTGCTAATTAGATGGCGGCAGGTTTGTTGACATGTATATGGCGGCAGGTTTGTTGACGTGTATAAGGCTGGCGTCTTGATTGTGGACGTGTGGGCTAGCTAGTAAAACGTTGATGATTTATAAGCTGGCGTCATTTTTTTTTAGAGCTAGCAGGCTATATGTTGAAGATTAGAAGCCTGGCAGCTGGTTGGCTGTGGGTTAGTGAATCGGTTGATAATGGACGCTAGACATATTGAGGCTGGCTGGTAATACGTTGATGGATGGTTGGATGGTGTCTACTCTGTTACTTGCTTTTGGGCTTTTGACATATAATAGGTTGACGTCCATTTTCTTGTTGGTAATACATTGACTGATAATAGACTGGTTTATCTTGGTTGTGGGCTTGTGAGCTGACTGAAAAATTATGGTTGATTTTTATTTTACTGCTTCTCTTTATATATCGTAATATTGTAAAACAATAATTCCTAATCGGATTGATTACTATGCAACACAAACAAATATATTGCTTCTATTGTATATTGCTAACCATAAACAGTATTGAATATTTATTAGCACTGAGAGCTAAACTGTGAAAACTGAGCGTTAAAAGTTAGGAACTCACCATTTATTTCTGAGTGCTAAATATTTCTGTCAGTTGTGTTGCAGGATTCTTGTTGGGTTGTAGGATTCTTATTGACTTGCTTAAATCTTGAAGGGTTGCATGATTCATGATGTGTTGCAGAATTCATGATGGGTTGCAGGATTCTTGTGGGTTGCAAAAAATCTTGTTGGGTTGCAGAATTCTTGTTTTTGGCAGGATTCATGTTGGGTTGTAGAAATCATGTTGGGTTGCAGAAATCATGTTGGGTTGTAGAAATCATGTTGGGTTGCAGAAATCATGTTGGGTTGTAGAAATCTTGTTGGGTTGCAGAAATTATGTTGGGTTGCATAAAGCATGTTGGGTTGCATAAATCTTGTTGGGTTGCAGAAATCTTGTTAGGTTGCAGAAATCTTGTTGGGTTGCAGAAATCTTGTTGGGTTGCAATAATCTTTTCTTTTTTACAGGATTCGTGGGTTGTAAAAATCACGTTGGATTGTAGAAATCATGTTGGTTTGCAAAAATCTTATCATTTTTGGAGGATTTGCATTGGGTTGCAGAAATCATGTTGGGTTGTAGAAATCATGTTGGGTTGTAGAAATCATGTTGGGTTGTAGAAATCACGTTGTGTTGCAGAAATCATTTTGGGTTGTAGAAATCTTGTTGGGTTATAGAAAGGATGTTGGGTTGCTGAAATCATGTTGGGTTGCAGAAATCATGTTGGGTTGCAAAATCATGTTGGATTGTAGAAATCTTGTTGGGTTGCAGAAATCATGTTGGCTTGGAGAAATCTTTTCTTTTTGCAGGCCACTGTGTCAATGACATGTTTACAGTTATGCTTTGGGCCACTGTGTCAATGACATGTTTACAGTTATGCTTTGGGCCACTGTGTCAATTTTGTGTGCAATTTTTCTTGTTACAGTTCAGTAAATATGTGTTGCAGGATTCATGATGGGTTGCAGGATTCTTTTGGGTTGCAAAAAATCTTGTTGGGTTGCAGAATTCTTGTTTTTGGCAGGATTCTTGTTGGGTTGTAGAAATCATGTTGGGTTGCAGAAATCATGTTGGGTTGTAGAAATCATGTTGGGTTGCAGAAATCATGTTGGGTTGTAGAAATCATGTTGGATTGCAGAGATCTTGTTGGGTATTAGAAATCATGTTGGGTTGCAGAGATCTTGTAGGGTTGCAGAAATCTTTTCTTTTTTCCAGGATTAATGTTGGGTTGCAAAAATCATGTTGGGTTGTAGAAATCATGTTGGGTTGCAGAAATTGTTTCTTTTTTTGCAGGAATCGCGTTTGGTTGCAGAAATTATGTTGGGTTGCTGTAATCGTGTTGGGTTGAAGAAATCTTGTTGGGTTGCAGAAATGAAATCGTATTGGGTTATAGAAATCTTTTCTTTTTTTTTTTGCAGGATTCGTGTTGGGTTTCAGAAATCATTTTGGGTTGCAGAAATCTTGAATTTTTTGGTAGATTCTTGATGGGTTGCATGATTCTTGTTGAAGAATTGTTGATGGGTTGCCAGATTATTGTTGAGGTTCAGGATTCTTGTGGGGTTGAGGATTCTTGTTCTGTTGAATGATTTATGTTTGGTTACAGAGATCTTGTTGGGTTGCAGGATTTTTAATGGCTTGCAGGTTTCTTGATGGGTCACAAGTTTCTTGATGGGTTGCAGGATATATGTTAGGTTGTGTTATTGTTTTTAGGTGGCAGGTTTCTTAATGGATGGCAGGTTTCTTGATGGTTTGCAGGATTCTTTTTGAGTAGCAGGATTTTTGGTGGGTCACAGAATTCTTGAAGGATTGCAGGTTGTTTTATGGGTTGCACAATTAATTATTGTTGAGTTGCATAATTCTTGTTTTTTGGTAGGATTCTTGTTGGATTGCAGAAATCTTTTTGGGTTGCAAAATTCATGATTGCTTGCAGGATTTTTGATGGGTTACAGTATTCTTGATGAGGTACAGGATTGTTAGGTTGAAGAAATCTTGCATCATTTTTTTTTGTAGGATCCTTGTTTGGTTTGCAGAAATCATGTTGGGTCACTTCTTGGTGGGCTGCAGGTTTTTTTTTGTTTGGTTGCAGAAAACTTGTTGATTTGAATAATTCTTTTTTTTTTTGTAGGATCTTTGTTGGGTTGCAGAAATCTTTTTGGGTTGCAGGATTCTTGTTCGGTTGCAGGATTTTTGATGGGTTGTAGAATTCTTGTTGATTTGCACAATTCTTGTTTTTTGGTAGGATCCTTGTTGGGTTGCAGAAATCCTTTTGGGTTGCAGGATTCTTGATGGCTTGCAGGATTCTTGATGGGTGGCAGGTTTCTTGATGGGTGGCAGGTTTCTAGATAGGTTGCAGGATTCTTTTTGAGTTGCAGGATTTTTGATTGGTGGAAGAATTCTTGATGGTTTGTAGGATTCTTGTTCGGTTGCAGGATTTTTGATGGGTTGTAGAATTTTTTATAGGTGACAGGATTCTTGATGGATTGCATCTTTTTATTGGGTTGCAGCTTTTTGTTGGGTTGCAAAATTCTTGATGGGTTGAAAGATTCATGTCGGTTGCATGATTCATGGTTGGTTGCAAGATTCATGGTTGGTTGCATGATTCTTATTTGGATGCAGAATCCTAGGCTTGATTCGTGTAAGCTCTGGTCTATTGGTTTTGAATGCTCTTTGGTTGATGGCTAGAGGTCAGGTTACTGGTCAACTAGTAGGCTGGTTACTTGTCTGCTTCTTTGCGGACTTATGTCTAGTTGTTAGCTGATGTGCTAGCAGATGGTTGCTTGTATGGTATTGCTCTGGATGTTAGAATATTGGGTTTGTAGTCGTTATTGGTATTTCCATTTATGGGTAGGTTGCTGTTTGTTTTAGGCTGGTTGGCTTTCTTCTGCTTGTACTATTTGCTAGTTAGTATTGTCAATGAGACTAGGTACTGAAGTGCTGTCGGGTTGTGGATGTTATCAGATTCATTACTGGTTGGGCGACTGACTTGTGGATAACTGCTGATTCTCGGTCGTGCGGGATGCTTGCAGGCTGGTGGGTTAGCAACTGGAAATCTCTTAGATAGCAGCTGGTTTTTTGACGGGTATAAGGCTGACTTCTTGGTTGTGAGAATGCTGGTGAAAGGTTGATGATAAAAAGCTGGCTTCATTTGTGTCATGAGCTAGCAAGTAATATGTTGATGGAAAGTAGGCTAGTCTCTTTTTTGTTAAGGGCTTTGGGCTGATAATATTTTGACATATAATAGGTTGACGTCCATTTTCTTGTTGACTTCAAGGCTGGCAGATATTACATTGACTGAGAGTATGCTGGCTCCTTCTTGGTTGTGGGCTTGTGGGCTGTCTGAAAAATGGTGTGTATTAGTTTACTTAGCTTCTTTATATATCATATAATTAGAATACAATACTTCCAAATCTGATTTATTACTATTTAGCAAAAATGTATTGCTTCTATTAAAACTTTGAACATTATTTTTGTTTATTAGTACTGAAATCTAAACTGTGAAAACTGAGCATTAAGCATCAAGCACTCACCAATAATTTCAGAGCGTTTAATCTTTCTGCCTGTTGTGTCGCAGTGTTCTTGTTGATTCACAAAAATCATGTTGAGTTGCATCTTCATGTTGGGTTTGTTTAAGGCTTGCAGAGATCTTGTATTGTAGAATTGGGTTGGAGGGTTCTTGTTGGATTGTAGAATTCTTGATGGGTTCCCGGCATCCGGGTTAGATCCAGGTTCTAGCTGGCTGCCGGTTGGTTTCTGATGCTGGTTTCAACGCGTTCTTGTTCTTACCTAATAAACTTACTGTTTGTTGTTTGTCGTTTAGTGGTGTTAATTGTCGTATGTTAGTTTGTAGACCTTGGATGGTTACGTTTGGTGATTGAGTTGTCGTTAGTTAGTCGGTTGTCGGTTACTGGTGCTAGCTGTGGTTCGTTGGTTGGTGGTCGTTGGTTGGTTGGTTGTTAATGGGTAAGTTGTCGTTCGTTGGTCAGTTGTCGGTTAGTGGTGTTAGTTGTGGTTCGTAGTTTTGTGGTCGTTGGTTGGTTGGTCGTCGGTTAGTGGATTAGTTGTCGTTGGTTGGTCGGTTGTCGGTTAGTGGTGTTAGTTGTGGTTCGTAGTTTTGTGGTCGTTGGTTGGTTGGTTGGTCGTCGATTAGTGGATTAGTTGTCGTTGGTTGGTCAGTTGTCGGTTAATGGTGTTAGTTGTGGTGCGTAGTTTTGTGGTCGTTGGTTGGTTGGTTGGTCGTCGATTAGTGGATTAGTTGTCGTTGGTTGGTCGTTTGTCGGTTAGTGGTGTTAGTTGTGGTTCGTAGTTTTGTGGTCGTTGGTTGGTTGGTTGGTCGTCGATTAGTGGATTAGTTGTCGTTGGTTGGTCGGTTGTCCGTTAGTGGTGTTAGTTGTGGTTCGTAGTTTTGTGGTCGCTGGTTGGTTGGTTGGTTGATTGGTTGGTTGGTTGGTTGGTCGTCGATTAGTGGATTAGTTGTCGTTGGTTGGTCGGTTGTCGGTTAGTGGTGTTAGTTGTGGTTCATATTTTTGTGGTCGTTGGTTGGTTGGTCGTCGATTAGTGGATTAGTTGTCGTTGGTTGGTCGGTTGTCGGTTAGTGGTGTTAGTTGTGGTTCGTAGTTTTGTGGTCGTTGGTTGGTTGGTTGGTTGGTTGGTTGGTCGTCGATTAGTGGATTAGTTGTCGTTGGTTGGTCGGTTGTCGGTTAGTGGTGTTAGTTGTGGTTCGTATTTTTGTGGTCGTTGGTTGGTTGGTCGTCGATTAGCGGATTAGTTGTCGTTGGTTGGTCAGTTGTCGGTTAGTGGTTTTAGTTGTGGTTCGTAGTTTTGTGGTAGTTGGTTGGTTGGTTGGTTGGTCGTCGATTAGTGGATTAGTTGTCGTTGGTTGGTCGGTTGTCGGTTAGTGGTGTTAGTTGTGGTTCGTAGTTTTGTGGTCGTTGGTTGGTTGGTTGGTCGTCGATTAGTGGATTAGTTGTCGTTGGTTGGTCAGTTGTCGGTTAATGGTGTTAGTTGTGGTTCGTAGTTTTGTGGTCGTTGGTTGGTTGGTTGGTCGTCGATTAGTGGATTAGTTGTCGTTGGTTGGTCGTTTGTCGGTTAGTGGTGTTAGTTGTGGTTCGTAGTTTTGTGGTCGTTGGTTGGTTGGTTGGTCGTCGATTAGTGGATTAGTTGTCGTTGGTTGGTCGGTTGTCGGTTAGTGGTGTTAGTTGTGGTTCGTAGTTTTGTGGTCGCTGGTTGGTTGGTTGGTTGATTGGTTGGTTGGTTGGTTGGTTGGTCGTCGATTAGTGGATTAGTTGTCGTTGGTTGGTCGGTTGTCGGTTAGTGGTGTTAGTTGTGGTTCATATTTTTGTGGTCGTTGGTTGGTTGGTCGTCGATTAGTGGATTAGTTGTCGTTGGTTGGTCGGTTGTCGGTTAGTGGTGTTAGTTGTGGTTCGTAGTTTTGTGGTCGTTGGTTGGTTGGTTGGTTGGTTGGTTGGTCGTCGATTAGTGGATTAGTTGTCGTTGGTTGGTCGGTTGTCGGTTAGTGGTGTTAGTTGTGGTTCGTATTTTTGTGGTCGTTGGTTGGTTGGTCGTCGATTAGTGGATTAGTTGTCGTTGGTTGGTCAGTTGTCGGTTAGTGGTTTTAGTTGTGGTTCGTAGTTTTGTGGTAGTTGGTTGGTTGGTTGGTTGGTCGTCGATTAGTGGATTAGTTGTCGTTGGTTGGTCGGTTGTCGGTTAGTGGTGTTAGTTGTGGTTCGTAGTTTTGTGGTCGTTAGTTGGTTGGTTGGTCGTCGATTAGTGGATTAGTTGTCGTTGGTTGGTCGGTTGTCGGTTAGTGGTGTTAGTTGTGGTTCGTACTTTTGTGGTCGTTGGTTGGTTGGTTGGTCGTCGATTAGTGGATTAGTTGTCGTTGGTTGGTCAGTTGTCGGTTAGTGGTGTTAGTTGTGGTTCGTAGTTTTGTGGTCGTTTGGTTGGTCGTCGATTAGTGGATTAGTTGTCGTTGTTTGGTCGTTTGTCGGTTAGTGGTGTTAGTTGTGGTTCGTATTTTTGTGGTCGTTGGTTGGTTGGTTTGTCGTCGATTAGTAGATTAGTTGTCGTTGGTTGGTCGGTTGTCGGTTAGTGGTGTTATTCGTGGTTCGTAGTTTTGTGGTCGTTGGTTGGTTGGTCGTCGATTAGTGGATAAGTTGTCGTTGGTTGGTCGATTGTCGGTTAGTGGTGTTAATTGTGGTTCGTAGTTTTGTGGTCGTTGGTTGGTTGGTTGGTTGGTTGGTCGTCGATTAGTGGATTAATTGTCGTTGGTTGGTCGGTTGTCGGTTAGTGGTGTTAGTTGTGATTCGTAGTTTTGTGGTCGTTTGTTGGTTGGTCGTCGATTAGTGGATTAGTTGTCATTGGTTTGTCGGTTGTCGTTCGTTGGGCAATTGTCGGTTAGTGGTGTTAGTTGTAGTTCGTTGGCTGGTGGTCGACGTTTGGTTGGTTGTCGGTTAGTGGTAGGGTTGTGGTTTGTTGTTTCGTTTTGTTTGTTGGTTTTCAGTTGGGTAGTTGATGCTGGTTCTTTAAGGACATAATAACCTGACGGTTAGTTGGTTAACTTATTTTTTACTTAAACGCTAATGGCGGGCCTCTGTTTACTTGGCTCATGGCGGGCCTCTGTTTACTTGGCTCATGGCGGGCCTCTGTTTACTTGGCTCATGGCGGGCCTCTGTTTACTTGGCTCATGGCGGGCCTCTGTTTACTTGGCTAATGAGGTGCCTCTGTTTACTTGGCTAATGGCGGGCTTCTGTTTACTTGAAGGCTAATGGCGGGGCCCTGTTTACTTGAAGGCTAATGGCGGGCCTCTGTTTACTTGAAGGCTAATGAGGTACCTCTGTTTACTTGAAGGCTAATGGCGGGGCTCTGTTTACTTGAAGGCTAATGGCGGGCCTCTGTTTACTTGAAGGCTAATGAGGTGCCTCTGTTTACTTGAAGGCTAATGGCGGGCTGGTTGGAATGCTGCTGATGACAATGGCTACTTTTCTTGCTGATTGACTACTCATAAATTGACGAGAAACGTGCTTGCTGTTGATGACTTAAAGGATGTGGAATTGATGAAGAATCGTGCTTGTGACTTGAAAGCTACTTGACTTTCTGTTGAAGTCTTGAATAAATTAGCTTGCTAATGATGACATGATGGCTATTTGAAAAGCTGATGATGAATGGGCTTATTGTCTATTTTCTTGCTAATTGGCTAGTTGAAATCTTGACGGCTATTTGGCTTGCAGTTAAAATCTTTATAGCTAGTTGGTTTGCAGCTGATGACTAGAGGACTAGTAGATTTCAAGTTTATGAACTGAAGAGAAGTCGGCTTGCTGGTGATGACTTGATGGCTAGTTGCATTGCTTTTGATGTCTGGATGGCTAGTTGGCTTTCTGTTAATGCATTGAAGGCTAATCAAATTGCTTATGATGACTTGGCTTATTCTCTACTTTCTTGTAAATGATTGGCCAGTTGGTTCCTGCTGATGACTTAATGGCTAGTTGGATTGCTGATGATGTCTTGACGAATACTTGGTTTGCTTCTCTTGAGTTAGCTACTCTGCCTGCTCCTAATCACTTGACAGCTACTTTTCTTTCTACTAATAAATAGATTGTTTATTAGTTCACTACTTACAACACGACAGCTATTTGACTTACTGCTGTTGATTTGATGGATTGTTGGCTTGTTGATGATGACTTGATGACTAGTTGGCTTGTTGCTGATGACATGACAGCTAGGTGGTTTACTGATGATGTCTTGACAGATACTTGGTATGCTTCTCTTGACTTAGCTATTCTGCCTGCTGCTAATCACTTGACAGCTACTTTTTTTCTACTAATGGATAGATTGTTTATTAGTTTACTTCTTATAACACGACAGCTATTTGACTTACTGCTGTTGATTTAACGGCTTGTTGGCTTATTGATGATGCCTTGACAATTAGTTGGCTTGATGCTTATGACTTGATGGCTAGGTGGCTTGCTGATGATGTCTTGATGGCTAGTATGCTTGTTGTCGATGAATTGATATCTAGTTGGCTTGCTTATGATATCTTGATGGATACTTGGTTTCCTTCACTTGACTTAGCTATTCTGCCTGCTGCTAATGACTTGACAGCTACTTTTCTTTCTACTAATGAATAGATTGTTTATTAGATTACTACTGATAACACGACAGCTATTTGACTTACTACTGTTGATTTGATGGCTAGTATGCTTGTTGTTGATGACTTGATGACTAGTTGGCTTGTTGCTGATGACATGACAGCTAGGTGGTTTACTGATGATGTCTTGACAGATACTTGGTATGCTTCTCTTGACTTAGCTATTCTGCCTGCTGCTAATGACTTGACAGCTACTTTTCTTTCTACTAATGAATAGATTGTTTATTAGTTTACTACTTAAAACACGACAGCTATTTGACTTACTGCTGTTGATCAGCTAGTTGGCTTGTTGATGATGCCTTAATGGCTAGTTGGCTTGTTGTTGATGACTTGACGGCTAGGTGGATTGCTGATGTCTTGACAGATACTTGGTATGCTTCTCTTGACTTAGCTATTCTGCCTGCTGCTAATCACTTGACAGCTACTTTTCTTTCTACTAATGAATAGATTGTTTATTAGTTTACTTCTTATAACACGACAGCTATTTGATTTACTGCTGTTGATTTAACGGCTTGTTGGCTTATTGATGATGGCTTGACAATTAGTTGGCTTGATGCTTATGACTTGATGGCTAGGTGGCTTGCTGATGATGTCTTGGCAGATACTTGGTTTGCTTCTCTTGAAAGCTATTCTACCTGCTGCTAATCACTTGACAGCTACTTCTCTTTCTACTAATAAATAGATTGTTTATTAGTTCACAACTTATAACACGACAGCTATTTGACTTACTGCTGTTGATTTGATGGATTGTTGGCTTGTTGATGATGACTTGATGACTAGTTGGCTTGTTGCTGATGACATGACAGCTAGGTGGTTTACTGATGATGTCTTGACAGATACTTGGTATGCTTCTCTTGACTTAGCTATTCTGCCTGCTGCTAATCACTTGACAGCTACTTTTTTTCTACTAATGGATAGATTGTTTATTAGTTTACTTCTTATAACACGACAGCTATTTTACTTACTGCTGTTGATTTAACGGCTTGTTGGCTTATTGATGATGCCTTGACAATTAGTTGGCTTGATGCTTATGACTTGATGGCTAGGTGGCTTGCTGATGATGTCTTGACAGATACTTGGTTTGTTTCTCTTGAAAGCTATTCTACCTGCTGCTAATCACTTGACAGCTACTTTTCTTTCTACTAATGAATAGATTGTTTATTAGTTTACTACTGATAACACGACAGCTATTTGACTTACTGCTGTTGATTTGATGGCTAGGTGGCTTGCTGATGATGTCTTGATGGCTAGTATCTTTGTTGTTGATGAATTGATATCTAGTTGGCTTGCTTATCATATCTTGATGGATACTTGGTTTGTTTCTCTTGACTTTGCTACTCTGCCTGCTGCTAATCACTTGATTGCTACTTATCTTGCTACTAATGAATAGATTGTTTATTAGTTTACTACTGATAACACGACAGCTATTTGACTTACTACTGTTGATTTAACAGCTAGTTGGCTTGTTGTTGATGCTTTGACAACTAGTTGACTTGTTGCTGATGACTTGTTGGCTAGTTTGATTGTTGTTGATGAAAGGCTAGGTGGCTTACTGATGATGACTGGATGGATAGTAGACTTGCTGTAGATGACATGATTGTTAGGTGGCTTGTTGGTGATGACATAATGGATATTCGAATAACTGAATATGAATTGGCTTAATGTCTATTTTCTTGCGAATAATGGCTAATTGGCTTGTTTTTGAAATCTTGATGGCTGTTTTGCTTGCTGTTAAAATCTTGATAGCTAGTTGGTTTGCAGCTGATGACTAGAGGGCTTGTAGATTTCAAATTTATGAACTGAAGAGAAGTCGGCTTGCTGCAAATGACTTGATGGCTAGTTGAATTGCTTTTGATGTCTGGATAGCTAGTTGGCTTGCTGCGGATGACAGGACGGCTAGTTGGCTTGCTGCTGATGACTTGATGGCTAGTTTGCTTTCTGTTAATGCATTGAAGGCTATTCAAATTGCTTATGATGACATGGCTTATTCTCTACTTTCTTGTAAATGATTGGCCAGTTGGTTCCTGCTGATGACTTAATGGCTAGTTGGATTGCTTATGATGTCTTGATGGATACTTGTTTTGCTTCTCTTGACAGCTACTTTTCTTGCTACTAATGAATAGATTGTTTATTAGTTTACTTCTTATAACACGACAGCTATTTGACTTACTGCTGTTGATTTAACGGCTTGTTGGCTTATTGATGATGCCTTTACAGTTTGTTGGCTTGATGCTTATGACTTGATGGCTAGGTGGCTTGCTGATAATGATTTGACAGATACTTGGTTTGCTTCTCTTGATAGCTATTCTGCCTGCTGCTAATCACTTGACAGCTACTTTCCTTTCTACTAATGAATAGATTGTTTATTAGTTTACTACTTACAACACGACAGCTATTTGACTTACTACTATTGATCAGCTAGTTGGCTTGTTGATGATGCCTTAATGGCTAGTTGGCTTGTTGCTGATGACTTGACGGCTAGGTGGCTTGTGATGATGTCTTGACAGATACTTGGTTTGCTTCTCTTGAAAGCTATTCTACCTGCTGCTAATCCCTTGACAGCTACTTTTCTTTCTACTAATGAATAGATTGTTTATTAGTTTACTACTTACAACACAACAGCTTTTTTACTTACTGCTGTTGATTTAATGGCTAGTTGGCTTGTTGCTGATGACTTGATGGCTAGTATGCTTGTTGTTGATGAATTGATATCTAGTTGGCTTGCTTATGATATCTTGATGGATACTTGTTTTCCTTCACTTGACTTAGCTATTCTGCCTGCTGCTAATCACTTGACAGCTACTTTTCTTTCTACTAATAAATAGATTGTTTATTAGTTCATAATTTATAACATGACAGCTATTTGACTTACTGCTGTTGATTTGATGGCTAGTTGGCTTGTTGCTAATGACTTGATGACTAGTTGGCTTGTTGCTGATGACATGACAGCTAGGTTGTTTACTGATGATGTCTTGACAGATACTTGGTTTGCTTCTCTTGACTTAGCTACTCTGCCTGCTGCTAATCACTTGACAGCTATTTTTCTTTCTACCAATGAATAGATTGTTTATTAGTTTACTACTGATAACACAACAGCTATTTGACTTACTACTGTTGATTTGATGGCTAGTTGGCTTGTTGCTGATGACTTGACTGCTAGGTGGATTGCTGATGATGTCTTGACAGATACTTGGTATGCTTCTCTTGACTTAGCTATTATGCCTGCTGCTAATCACTTGACTGCTACTTTTTTTTCTACTAATGAATAGATTGTTTATTAGTTTACTTCTTATAACACGACAGCTATTTGACTTACTGCTGTTGATTTAATGGCTTGTTGGCTTATTGATGATGCCTTGACAATTAGTTGGCTTGATGCTTATGAATTGATGGCTAGGTGGCTTGCTGATGATGTCTTGATGGATACTTGGTTTCTTTCACTTGACTTAGCTATTCTGCCTGCTGCTAATCACTTGACAGATACTTTTCTTTCTACTAATGAATAGATTGTTTATTAGTTTACTACTGATAACACGACAGCTATTTGACTTACTACTGTTGATTTGATGGCTAGTTGGCTTGTTGCTGATGACTTGATGGCTAGTATGCTTGTTGTTGATGAATTAAAATATCTAGTTGGCTTGCTTATGATATCTTGATGGATACTTGGTTTCTTTCACTTGACTTAGCTATTCTGCCTGCTGCTAATGACTTGACAGCTAATTTTCTTTCTACTAATAAATAGATTGTTTATTAGTTCACAACTTATAACACGACAGCTATTTGACTTACTGCTGTTGATTTGATGGATTGTTGGCTTGTTGCTAATGACTTGATGACTAGTTGGCTTGTTGCTGATGACATGACAGCTAGATTGTTTACTGATGATGTCTTGGCAGATACTTGGTTTGCTTCTCTTGACTTAGCTACTCTGCCTGCTGGTAATCACTTGACAGCTACTTTTCTTTCTACTAATGAATAGATTGTTTATTAGTTTACTACTTACAACACGACAGCTATTTGACTTACTGCTGTTGATCAGCTAGTTGGCTTGTTGATGATGCCTTAATGGCTAGTTGGCTGCTTGTTGATGATGCCTTAATGGCTAGTTTGCTTGTTGCTGATAACTTGACGGCTAGGTGGCTTGTGATGATGTCTTGACAGATACTTGGTTTGCTTCTCTTGATAACTATTCTACCTGCTGCTAATCATTTGACAGCTACTTTTCTTTCTACTAATAAATAGATTGTTTATTAGTTCACAACTTATAACACGACAGCTATTTGACTTACTACTGTTGATTTGATGGCTAGTTTGCTTGTTGTTGATGAATTGATATCTAGTTGGCTTGCTTATGATATCTTGATGGATACTTGGTTTGCTTCTCTTGACTTAACTACTCTGTCTCCTGCTAATCAATTGACAGCTACTTTTCTTTCTACTAATGAATAGATTGTTTATTAGTTTACTACTTAAAACACGACAGCTATTTGACTTACTGCTGTTGATCAGCTAGTTGGCTTGTTGATGATGCCTTAATGGCTAGTTGGCTTGTTGTTGATGACTTGACGGCTAGGTGGATTGCTGATGTCTTGACAGATACTTGGTATGCTTCTCTTGACTTAGCTATTCTGCCTGCTGCTAATCACTTGACAGCTACTTTTCTTTCTACTAATGAATAGATTGTTTATTAGTTTACTTCTTATAACACGACAGCTATTTGATTTACTGCTGTTGATTTAACGGCTTGTTGGCTTATTGATGATGGCTTGACAATTAGTTGGCTTGATGCTTATGACTTGATGGCTAGGTGGCTTGCTGATTAAGTCTTGATGGATACTTGGTTTCTTTCACTTGACTTAGCGATTTTGCCTGCTGCTAATCACTTGACAGATACTTTTCTTTCTACTAATGAATAGATTGTTTATTAGTTTACTACTGATAACACGACAGCTATTTGACGTACTGCTGTTGATTTAACAGCTAGTTGGCTTGTTGTTGATGCTTTGACATCTAGTTGGCTTGTTGCTGATGACTTGTTGGCTAGTTTGATTGTTGTTGATGAAATGGCGGCTAGGTGGCTTATTGATGATGACTGGATGGATAGTAGACTTGCTGTAGATGACGTGATTGTTAGATGGCTTGCTGGTGATGACGTAATGGCTATTCGAATAACTGAATATGAATTGGCTTAATGTCTATTTTCTTGCGAATAATGGCTTCTTCTTCTTCGTTCTTAATTGAGAATATGCTGGAGGATTCAGACAACAAGTCCAACTTCGTGAACATACCGGAATGTGGTCTCTAGTTTGGCAGGTGCCCAATATAATTTTCCCCTGAGTGGGGTGGGCAGGGGCCAGTATCTGACTCGTGCCTGGCTATACAAAGTACATTCCTGAAGTACGTGCTCCGTATTTTCCGGCTAATTGGCTTGTTGTTGAAATCTTTATGGCTATTTGGCTTGCTGTTAAAATCTTGATAGCTAATTGGTTTGCAGCTGATGACTAGAGTGCTAGTAGATTTCAAATTTATGAACTAAAGAGAAGTCGGCTTGCTGCTAATGACTTGATGGCTAGTTGCATTGTTTTTGATGTCTGGATGGCTAGTTGGCTTCCTGCTGATGACTTGATGGCTAGTAAGCTTGCTGCTAATGACTTGATGGCTAGTTGGCTTGCTGCTGACGACTTGATAGCTAATTTGCTTTCTGTTAATGCATTGAAGGCTATTGATGACTTGATGGCTGTTTGGCTTCTTACTGGTGACTTGGCGGTTATTTGGCTTTCCGCTTTATGACTTGACGACTATATGACTTTCTACTGATGACTTGACGACTATTTTGCTTTCTTTTGATGACTTGACGACTATTTTGCTTGCTAACGATGACTTGACTACTATTTTGCTTGCTAACAATGACTTTACGAATATTTGACTGACTGCTGTTGATTTGACGACTATTTAGCTTGCTATTGATGACTTGATGGCTGTTTGGCTTCTTACTGGTGACTTGGCGGTTATTTGGCTTTCTCCTCATGACTTGACGACTATATGACTTTCTACTGATGACTTGATGACTTTTTACTGATGACTTGACGACTATTTTGCTTTCTTTTGATGACTTGACGACTATTTTGCTTTCTTTTGATGACTAGACGACTATTTTGCTTGCTACTGATGACTTAATGGCTGTTTGGCTTCTTACTGGTGACTTTGCGGTTGTTTGGCTTTCTCCTCATGACTTCACGACTATATGACTTTCTACTGATGACTTGACGACTATTTTGCTTGCTAAGGATGACTTTACGGCTATTTGACTTACTGCTGATGACTTGACGACTATTTTGCTTGCTACTGATGACTTGATGGCTGTTTGGCTTCTTACTGGTGACTGAGCGGTTAATTGGCTTTCCGCTTAATGACTTGACGACTTTATGACTTTCTACTGATGACTTGACGACTATTTTGCTTTCTTTTGATGACTTGACGACTATTTTGCTTGCTAACGATGACTTGACGACTATTTTGCTTGCTAACAATGACTTTACGACTATTTGACTGACTGCTGTTGATTTGACGACTATTTAGCTTGCTATTGATGGCTGTTTGGCTTCTTACTGGTGACTTGGCGGTTATTTGGCTTTCCGCTTTATGACTTGACGACTATATGACTTTCTACTGATGACTTGACGACTATTTTGCTTTCTTTTGATGACTTGACGACTATTTTGCTTGCTAACGATGACTTGACGACTATTTTGCTTGCTAACAATGACTTTACGACTATTTGACTGACTGCTGTTGATTTGACGACTATTTAGCTTGCTATTGATGACTTGATGGCTGTTTGGCTTCTTACTGGTGACTTGGCGGTTATTTGGCTTTCTCCTCATGACTTGACGACTATATGACTTTCTACTGATGACTTGATGACTTTTTACTGATGACTTGACGACTATTTTGCTTTCTTTTGATGACTTGACGACTATTTTGCTTTCTTTTGATGACTAGACGACTATTTTGCTTGCTACTGATGACTTAATGGCAGTTTGGCTTCTTACTGGTGACTTGGCGGTTGTTTGGCTTTCTCCTCATGACTTCACGACTATATGACTTTCTACTGATGACTTGACGACTATTTTGCTTGCTAAGGATGACTTTACGGCTATTTGACTTACTGCTGATGACTTGACGACTATTTTGCTTGCTACTGATGACTTGATGGCTGTTTGGCTTCTTACTGGTGACTGAGCGGTTAATTGGCTTTCCGCTTAATGACTTGACGACTTTATGACTTTCTACTGATGACTTGACGACTATTTTGCTTTCTTTTGATGACTTGACGACTATTTTGCTTGCTAACGATGACTTGACGACTATTTTGCTTGCTAACAATGACTTTACGACTATTTGACTGACTGCTGTTGATTTGACGACTATTTAGCTTGCTATTGATGGCTGTTTGGCTTCTTACTGGTGACTTGGCGGTTATTTTGCTTTCCGCTTTATGACTTGACGACTATATGACTTTCTACTGATGACTTGACGACTATTTTGCTTTCTTTTGATGACTTGACGACTATTTTGCTTGCTAACGATGACTTGACGACTATTTTGCTTGCTAACAATGACTTTACGACTATTTGACTGACTGCTGTTGATTTGACGACTATTTAGCTTGCTATTGATGACTTGATGGCTGTTTGGCTTCTTACTGGTGACTTGGCGGTTATTTGGCTTTCTCCTCATGACTTGACGACTATATGACTTTCTACTGATGACTTGATGACTTTTTACTGATGACTTGACGACTATTTTGCTTTCTTTTGATGACTTGACGACTATTTTGCTTTCTTTTGATGACTAGACGACTATTTTGCTTGCTACTGATGACTTAATGGCTGTTTGGCTTCTTACTGGTGACTTGGCGGTTGTTTGGCTTTCTCCTCATGACTTCACGACTATATGACTTTCTACTGATGACTTGACGACTATTTTGCTTGCTAAGGATGACTTTACGGCTATTTGACTTACTGCTGATGACTTGACGACTATTTTGCTTGCTACTGATGACTTGATGGCTGTTTGGCTTCTTACTGGTGACTGTGCGGTTAATTGGCTTTCCGCTTAATGACTTGACGACTTTATGACTTTCTACTGATGACTTGACGACTATTTTGCTTTCTTTTGATGACTTGACGACTATTTTGCTTGCTAACGATGACTTGACGACTATTTTGCTTGCTAACAATGACTTTACGACTATTTGACTGACTGCTGTTGATTTGACGACTATTTAGCTTGCTATTGATGACTTGATGGCTGTTTGGCTTCTTACTGGTGACTTGGCGGTTATTTGGCTTTCTCCTCATGACTCGACGACTATATGACTTTCTACTGATGACTTGATGACTTTTTACTGATGACTTGACGACTATTTTGCTTTCTTTTGATGACTTGACGACTATTTTGCTTTCTTTTGATGACTAGACGACTATTTTGCTTGCTACTGATGACTTAATGGCTGTTTGGCTTCTTACTGGTGACTTGGCGGTTATTTGGCTTTCTCCTCATGACTTGACGACTATATGACTTTCTACTGATGACTTGATGACTTTTTACTGATGACTTGACAACTATTTAGCTTGCTATTGATGACTTGGCGACTATTTTGCTGTCTTTTGATGACTTAACGACTATTTTGCTTGCTAACAATGACTTGACGAATATTTTGATTGCTACTGATGACTTGATGGCTGTTTGGCTTCTTACTGGTGACTTGGCGGTTATTTGGCTTTCTCCTGATGACTTGACGACTATATGACTTTCTAATGATGACTTGATGACTTTTTACTGATGACTTGACGACTATTTTGCTTTCTTTTGATGACTTGACGACTATTTTGCTTTCTTTTGATGACTAGACGACTATTTAACTTGCTACTGATGACTTAATGGCTGTTTGGCTTCTTACTGGTGACTTGGCGGTTGTTTGGCTTTCTCCTCATGACTTCACGACTATATGACTTTCTACTGATGACTTGACGACTATTTTGCTTTCTTTTGATGACTTGACGACTATTTTGCTTGCTAACGATGACTTTACGGCTATGTGACTTAGTGCTGATGACTTGACGACTAACTTGCTTGCTATTGATGACTTGATGGCTGTTTGGCTTCTTACTGGTGACTTGGCGGTTATTTGGCTTTCTCCTCATGACTTGACGACTATATGACTTTCTACTGATGACTTGATGACTTTTTACTGATGACTTGACGACTATTTAGCTTGCTATTGATGACTTGGCGACTATTTTGCTGTCTTTTGATGACTTGACGACTATTTTGCTTGCTACTGATGACTTGATGGCTGTTTGGCTTCTTACTGGTGACTGAGCGGTTAATTGGCTTTCCGCTTAATGACTTGACGACTTTATGACTTTCTACTGATGACTTGACGACTATTTTGCTTTCTTTTGATGACTTGACGACTATTTTGCTTGCTAACGATGACTTTACGGCTATGTGACTTACTGCTGATGACTTGACGACTATCTTGCTTGCTATTGATGACTTGATGGCTGTTTGGCTTCTTACTGGTGACTTGGCGGTTATTTGGCTTTCTCCTCATGACTTGACGACTATATGACTTTCTACTGATGACTTGATGACTTTTTACTGATGACTTGACGACTATTTAGCTTGCTATTGATGACTTGGAGACTATTTTGCTGTCTTTTGATGACTTGACGACTATTTTGCTTGCTAACGATGACTTGACGAATATTTTGCTTGCTACTGATGACTTGATGGCTGTTTGGCTTCTTACTGGTGACTTGGCGGTTATTTGGCTTTCTCCTCATGACTTGACGACTATATGACTTTCTACTGATGACTTGATGACTTTTTACTGATGACTTGACGACTATTTTGCTTTCTTTTGATGACTTGACGACTATTTTGCTTTCTTTTGATGACTAGACGACTATTTAACTTGCTACTGATGACTTAATGGCTGTTTGGCTTCTTACTGGTGACTTGGCGGTTGTTTGGCCTTCTCCTCATGACTTCACGACTATATGACTTTCTACTGATGACTTGACGACTATTTTGCTTTCTTTTGATGACTTGACGACTATTTTGCTTGCTAACGATGACTTTACGGCTATGTGACTTACTGTTGATGACGTGACGACTAACTTGCTTGCTATTGATGACTTGATGGCTGTTTGGCTTCTTACTGGTGACTTGGCGGTTATTTGGCTTTCTCCTCATGACTTGACGACTATATGACTTTCTACTGATGACTTGACATTTTACTGATGACTTGACGACTATTTAGCTTGCTAACGATGACTTGACGACTATTTTGCTTTCTTTTGATGACTTGACGACTATTTTGCTTGCTAACGATGACTTTACGGCTATGTGACTTACTGCTGATGACTTGACGACTAACTTGCTTGCTATTGATGACTTGATGGCTGTTTGGCTTCTTACTGGTGACTTGGCGGTTATTTGGCTTTCTCCTCATGACTTGACGACTATATGACTTTCTACTGATGACTTGATGACTTTTTACTGATGACTTGACGACTATTTAGCTTGCTATTGATGACTTGGCGACTATTTTGCTGTCTTTTGATGACTTGACGACTATTTTGCTTGCTACTGATGACTTGATGGCTGTTTGGCTTCTTACTGGTGACTGAGCGGTTAATTGGCTTTCCGCTTAATGACTTGACGACTTTATGACTTTCTACTGATGACTTGACGACTATTTTGCTTTCTTTTGATGACTTGACGACTATTTTGCTTGCTAACGATGACTTGACGACTATTTTGCTTGCTAACAATGACTTTACGACTATTTGACTGACTGCTGTTGATTTGACGACTATTTAGCTTGCTATTGATGGCTGTTTGGCTTCTTACAGGGACTTGGCGGTTATTTGGCTTTCTCCTCATGACTTGACGACTATATGACTTTCTACTGATGACTTGATGACTTTTTACTGATGACTTGACGACTATTTAGCTTGCTATTGATATCTTGGGGACTATTTTGCTTTCTTTTGATGACTTGACGACTATTTTGCTTGCTAACAATGACTTGACGAATATTTTGCTTGCTACTGATGACTTGATGGCTGTTTGGCTTCTTACTGGTGACTTGGCGGTTATTTGGCTTTCTCCTCATGACTTGACGACTATATGACTTTCTACTAATGACTTGATGAATTTTTACTGATGACTTGACGACTATTTTGCTTTCTTTTGATGACTTGACGACTATTTTGCTTTCTTTTGATGACTAGACGACTATTTAACTTGCTACTGATGACTTAATGGCTGTTTGGCTTCTTACTGGTGACTTGGCTGTTGTTTGGCTTTCTCCTCATGACTTCACGACTATATGACTTTCTACTGATGACTTGACTATTTTGCTTTCTTTTGATGACTTGACGACTATTTTGCTTGCTAACGATGACTTTACGGCTATGTGACTTACTGCTGATGACTTGACGACTATCTTGCTTGCTATTGATGACTTGATGGCTGTTTGGCTTCTTACTGGTGACTTGGCGGTTATTTGGCTTTCTCCTCATGACTTGACGACTATATGACTTTCTACTGATGACTTGATGACTTTTTACTGATTACTTGACAACTATTTAGCTTGCTATTGATGACTTGGCGACTATTTTGCTGTCTTTTGATGACTTAACGACTATTTTGCTTGCTAACAATGACTTGACGAATATTTTGATTGCTACTGATGACTTGATGGCTGTTTGGCTTCTTACTGGTGACTTGGCGGTTATTTGGCTTTCTCCTGATGACTTGACGACTATATGACTTTCTAATGATGACTTGATGACTTTTTACTGATGACTTGACGACTATTTTGCTTTCTTTTGATGACTTGACGACTATTTTGCTTTCTTTTGATGACTAGACGACTATTTAACTTGCTACTGATGACTTAATGGCTGTTTGGCTTCTTACTGGTGACTTGGCGGTTCTTTGGCTTTCTCCTCATGACTTCACGACTATATGACTTTCTACTGATGACTTGACGACTATTTTGCTTTCTTTTGATGACTTGACGACTATTTTGCTTGCTAACGATGACTTTACGGCTATGTGACTTACTGCTGATGACTTGACGACTAAGTTGCTTGCTATTGATGACTTGATGGCTGTTTGGCTTCTTACTGGTGACTTGGCGGTTATTTGGCTTTCTCCTCATGACTTGACGACTATATGACTTTCTACTGATGACTTGATGACTTTTTACTGATGACTTGACGACTATTTAGCTTGCTATTGATGACTTGGAGACTATTTTGCTGTCTTTTGATGACTTGACGACTATTTTGCTTGCTAACGATGACTTGACGAATATTTTGCTTGCTACTGATGACTTGATGGCTGTTTGGCTTCTTACTGGTGACTTGGCGGTTGTTTGGCTTTCTCCTCATGACTTCACGACTATATGACTTTCTACTGATGACTTGACGACTATTTTGCTTTCTTTTGATGACTTGACGACTATTTTGCTTGCTAACGATGACTTTACGGCTATGTGACTTACTGCTGATGACTTGACGACTAACTTGCTTGCTATTGATGACTTGATGGCTGTTTGGCTTCTTACTGGTGACTTGGCGGTTATTTGGCTTTCTCCTCATGACTTGACGACTATATGACTTTCTACTGATGACTTGATGACTTTTTACTGATGACTTGACGACTATTTTGCTTTCTTTTGATGACTTGACGACTATTTTGCTTTCTTTTGATGACTAGACGACTATTTAACTTGCTACTGATGACTTAATGGCTGTTTGGCTTCTTACTGGTGACTTGGCGGTTATTTGGCTTTCTCCTCATGACTTGACGACTATATGACTTTCTACTGATGACTTGACATTTTACTGATGACTTGACGACTTTTTAGCTTGCTAACGATGACTTGACGACTATTTTGCTTTCTTTTGATGACTTGACTAGTTTGCTTTCTTTTGATGACTAAACCACTATTTTTCTTGCTACTGATTACTTAATGGCTGTTTGGCTTCTTACTGGTGACTTAGCGGTTGTTTGGCTTCTTACTGGTGACTTGGTGGTTATTTGGCTTTCTCCTCATGACTTGACGACTATATGACTTTCTACTGATGACTTGATGACTTTTTACTGATGACTTGACGACTATTTTGCTTTCTTTTGATGACTTGACGACTATTTTGCTTTCATTTGATGACTAGACGACTATTTTGCTTGCTACTGATGACTTAATGGCTGTTTGGCTTCTTACTGGTGACTTGGCGGTTGTTTGGCTTTCTCCTCATGACTTCACGACTATATGACTTTCTACTGATGACTTGACGACTATTTTGCTTGCTAAGGATGACTTTACGGCTATTTGACTTACTGCTGATGACTTGACGACTAATTTGCTTGCTACTGATGACTTGATGGCTGTTTGGCTTCTTACTGGTGACTGAGCGGTTAATTGGCTTTCCGCTTTATGACTTGACGACTATATGACTTTCTACTGATGACTTGACGACTATTTTGCTTTCTTTTGATGACTTGACGACTATTTTGCTTGCTAACGATGACTTTACGGCTATGTGACTTACTGCTGATGACTTGACGACTAACTTGCTTGCTATTGATGACTTGATGGCTGTTTGGCTTCTTACTGGTGACTTGGCGGTTATTTGGCTTTCTCCTCATGACATGACGACTATATGACTTTCTACTGATGACTTGATGACTTTTTACTGATGACTTGACGACTATTTTGCTTTCTTTTGATGACTTGACGACTATTTTGCTTTCTTTTGATGACTAGACGACTATTTAACTTGCTACTGATGACTTAATGGCTGTTTGGCTTCTTACTGGTGACTTGGCGGTTGTTTGGCTTTCTCCTCATGACTTGACGACTATATGACTTTCTACTGATGACTTGACATTTTACTGATGACTTGACGACTATTTAGCTTGCTAACGATGACTTGACGACTATTTTGCTTTCTTTTGATGACTTGACGACTATTTTGCTTGCTAACGATGACTTGACGAATATTTTGCTTGCTACTGATGATTTGATGGCTGTTTGGCTTCTTACTGGTGACTTGGCGGTTATTTGGCTTTCTCCTCATGACTTGACGACTATATGACTTTCTACTGATGACTTGACATTTTACTGATGACTTGACGACTATTTAGCTTGCTAACGATGACTTGACGACTATTTTGCTTTCTTTTGATGACTTGACGACTATTTTTCTTGCTAACGATGACTTGACGAATATTTTGCTTGCTACTGATGACTTGATGGCTGTTTGGCTTCTTACTGGTGACTTGGCGGTTATTTGGCTTTCTCCTCATGACTTGACGACTATATGACTTTCTACTGATGACTTGATGACTATTTACTGATAACTTGACGACTAATTTGCTTTCTTTTGATGACTTGACTAGTTTGCTTTCTTTTAATGACTAAACCACTATTTTTCTTGCTACTGATTACTTAATGGCTGTTTGGCTTCTTACTGGTGACTTAGCGGTTGTTTGGCTTCTTACTGGTGACTTGGTGGTTATTTGGCTTTCTCCTCATGACTTGACGACTATATGACTTTCTACTGATGACTTGATGACTTTTTACTGATGACGTGACGACTATTTTGCTTTCTTTTGATGACTTGACGACTATTTTGCTTTCATTTGATGACTAGACGACTATTTTGCTTGCTACTGATGACTTAATGGCTGTTTGGCTTCTTACTGGTGACTTGGCGGTTGTTTGGCTTTCTCCTCATGACTTCACGACTATATGACTTTCTACTGATGACTTGACGACTATTTTGCTTGCTAAGGATGACTTTACGGCTATTTGACTTACTGCTGATGACTTGACGACTAATTTGCTTGCTACTGATGACTTGATGGTTGTTTGGCTTCTTACTGGTGACTTGGTGGTTATTTGGCTTTCTCCTCATGACTTGACGACTATATGACTTTCTACTGATGACTTGATGACTTTTTACTGATGACTTGACGACTATTTTGCTTTCTTTTGATGACTTGATGACTATTTTGCTTTCATTTGATGACTAGACGACTATTTTGCTTGCTACTGATGACTTAATGGCTGTTTGGCTTCTTACTGGTGACTTGGCGGTTGTTTGGCTTTCTCCTCATGACTTCACGACTATATGACTTTCTACTGATGACTTGACGACTATTTTGCTTGCTAAGGATGACTTTACGGCTATTTGACTTACTGCTGATGACTTGACGACTAATTTGCTTGCTACTGATGACTTGATGGTTGTTTGGCTTCTTACTGGTGACTGAGCGGTTAATTGGCTTTCCGCTTTATGACTTGACGATTATATGACTTTCTACTGATGACTTGACGACTATTTTGCTTTCTTTTGATGACTTGACGACTATTTTGCTTGCTAACGATGACTTGACGACTATTTTGCTTGCTAACAATGACTTTACGACTATTTGACTGACTGCTGTTGATTTGACGACTATTTAGCTTTCTATTGATGACTTGATGGCTGTTTGGCTTCTTACTGGTGACTTGGCGGTTATTTGGCTTTCTCCTCATGACTTGACGACTATATGACTTTCTACTGATGACTTGATGACTTTTTACTGATGACTTGACGACTATTTTGCTTTCTTTTGATGGCTTGACGACTATTTACTTTCTATTGATGACTTGATGGCTGTTTGGCTTCTTACTGGTGACTTGGCGGTTATTTGGCTTTCTCCTCATGACTTGACGACTATATGACTTTCTACTGATGACTTGATGACTTTTTACTGATGACTAGACGACTATTTTGCTTGCTACTGATGACTTAATGGCTGTTTGGCTTCTTACTGGTGACTTGGCGGTTGATTGGCTTTCTCCTCATGACTTCACGACTATATGACTTTCTACTGATGACTTGACGACTATTTTGCTTGCTAAGGATGACTTTACGGCTATTTGACTTACTGCTGATGACTTGACTAATTTGCTTGCTACGGATGACTTGATGGCTGTTTGGCTTCTTACTGGTGACTGAGCGGTTAATTGGCTTTCCGCTTTATGACTTGACGACTATATGACTTTCTACTGATGACTTGACGACTATTTTGCTTTCTTTTGATGACTTGACGACTATTTTGCTTGCTAACGATGACTTTACGGCTATGTGACTTACTGCTGATGACTTGACGACTAACTTGCTTGCTATTGATGACTTGATGGCTGTTTGGCTTCTTACTGGTGACTTGGCTGTTATTTGGCTTTCTCCTCATGACTTGACGACTATATGACTTTCTACTGATGACTTGATCACTTTTTACTGATGACTTGACGACTATTTAGCTTGCTATTGATGACTTGGCGACTATTTTGCTGTCTTTTGATGACTTGACGACTATTTTGCTTGCTAACAATGACTTGACGAATATTTTGCTTGCTACTGATGACTTGATGGCTGTTTGGCTTCTTACTGGTGACTTGGCGGTTATTTGGCTTTCTCCTCATGACTTGACGACTATATGACTTTCTACTGATGACTTGATGACTTTTTACTGATGACTTGACGACTATTTTGCTTTCTTTTGATGACTAAACCACTATTTTGCTTGCTACTGATGACTTAATGGCTGTTTGGCTTCTTACTGGTGACTTGGCGGTTGTTTGGCTTCTTGCTGGTGACTTGGTGGTTATTTGGCTTTCTCCTCATGACTTGACGACTATATGACTTTCTACTGATGACTTGATGACTTTTTACTGATGACTTGGCGACTATTTTGCTTTCTTTTGATGACTTGACGACTATTTTGCTTTCTTTTGATGACTTGACGACTATTTTGCTTGCTAACAATGACTTGACGACTAACTTGCTTGCTATTGATGACTTGATGGCTGTTTGGCTTCTTACTGCTGACTTGGCGGTTATTTGGCTTTCTCCTCATGACTTGACGACTATATGACTTTCTACTGATGACTTGATGACTTTTTACTGATGACTTGACGACTATTTAGCTTTCTTTTGATGACTTGACTAGTTTGCTTTCTTTTGATGACTAAACCACTATTTTGCTTGCTACTGATGACTTAATGGCTGTATGGCTTCTTACTGGTGACTTGGCGGTTGTTTGGCTTCTTGCTGGTGACTTGGTGGTTATTTGGCTTTCTCCTCATGACTTGACGACTATATGACTTTCTACTGATGACTTGATGAGTTTTTACTGATGACTTGACGACTATTTTGCTTTCTTTTGATGACTTGACGACTATTTTGCTTTCTTTTGATGACTAGACGACTATTTTGCTTGCTACTGATGACTTAATGGCTGTTTGGCTTCTTACTGGTGACTTGGCGGTTGTTTGGCTTTCTCCTCATGACTTCACGACTATATGACTTTCTACTGATGACTTGACGACTATTTTGCTTGCTAAGGATGACTTTACGGCTATTTAACTTACTGCTGATGACTTGACGACTAATTTGCTTGCTACTGATGACTTAATAGCTGTTTGGCTTCTTACTGGTGACTTGGCGGTTATTTGGTTTCTACTCATGACTTGACGACTATATGACTTTCTATTGATGACTTGACGACTTTTTGCTTTCTTTTGATGACTTGAAGACTATTTTGCTTGCTAACGATGAACTGACGACTATTTTGCTTGCTAACGATGACTTTACGACTGTTTGACTTACTGCTGTTGATTTGACGACTGTTTAGCTTGCTATTGATGACTTGATGGCTGTTTGGCTTCTTAATGGTGACGGCGGTTATTTGCCTTTCTCCTTATGACTTGATGACTATATGACTTTCTACTGATGACTAGACGACTTTTTGGTTTTCTACTGATGACTTGACGACTATTTAGCTTGCTATTGATGACGTGATGGCTGTTTTGCTTCTTACTGGTGACTTGGCGGTTATTTGGCATTCTACTCATGACTTGACGACTATATGACTTTCTACTGATGACTTGATGACTTTTTACTGATGACTTAACGACTATTTTGCTTTCTTTTGATGACTTGACGACTATTTTGCTTGCTAAAGATGACTTTACGACTGTTTGACTTAATGCTGATGACTTGACTATTTTGCTTGCTAACGATGACTTTACGACTGTTTGACTTACTGCTGTTGATTTGACGACTGCTTAGCTTGCTATTGATGACTTGATGGCTGTTTGGCTTCTTACTGGTGACTTGGCGGTTATTTGGCTTTCTCCTCATGACTTGACGACTATATGACTTTCTACTGATGATTTGACGACTTTTTGGTTTTCTACTGATGACTAGACGACTATTTTGCTTGCTACTGATGACTTAATGTCTGTTTGGCTTCTTACTCGTGACTATGCGGTTATTTGGCTTTCTCTTCATGACTTGACGACTGTATGACTTTCTACTGATGACTTGATGGACTTTTTGGTTATGTACTGATGACTTTACGACTATTTTGCTTTCTTTTGATGACTTCACGACTATTTTGCTTGCTAACAACGACTTTACGGCTATTTGACTTACTGCTGATGACTTGACGACTAACTTGCTTGCTACTGATGACTTGACGACTTTTACGTTTTCTACTAATGACTTGACGACTATTTTGCTTTCTTTTGGTGACTTGACGACTATTTTGCTTTCTTTTGATGACTTGACGACTATTTTCCTTGCTAACGATGAATTGACGCCTATTTTGCTTGCTAACGATGACTTTACGAGTGTTTAACTTACTGCTGTTGATTTGACGACTGTTTAGCTTGCTATTGATGACTTGATGGCTGTTTGGCTTCTTACTGGTGACTTGGCGGTTGTTTGGCTTTCTCCTCATGTCTTGACGACTATCTGACTTTTTACTGATGACTTGATGACTTTTTGGTTTTCTACTGATGACTTGACGACTATTTTGCTTTCTTTTGATGACTGGACGACTATTTTCCTTGCTAACAACGACGTTACGGCTATTTGACTTACTGCTGATGACTTGACGACTAATTTGCTTGCTACTGATGACTTGATGGTTGTTTGGCTTCTTACTGTTGACTTGGCGGTTATTTGACTTTCTCCTCATGACTTGAAGACTATATGACTTTCTACTGATGACTTGACGACTATTTTGCTTGCTAACGATGACTTGACGACTATTTTGGTTGCTAACGATGACTTTACGGCTATTTTACTTACTGCTGATGACTTGACGACTTATTTGCTTGCTGTTGATGACTTGATGGCTGTTTGGCTTCTTACTGGTGACTTGGCGGATGTTTGGTTTTCTCCTCATGACTTGACGACTATATGACTTTCTACTGATGACTTGACGACTTTTTGGTTTTCTATTTATGACTTGACGACTATTTTGCTTTCTGTTGATGACTTTACGACTATTTGACTTACTGCTGTTGATTTGACGACTGTTTTGCTTGCTACTGATGACTTCGTGGCTGTTTGGCTTCTTACTAAAGACTTGACTGTTTTTAGGATTGTTACTGATAACTTGACGACTAGATGGACTTGCTATTTATGACTTGACGGTTTTTGGGCTTCCTACTGGTGACTTGACTTATTACTAATGATTTGCTGACTTTTTTCTTTCTTCTGATGACTTGAAGACTTTTTCCCATGCTGCTTATGACTTAGTGGCATTATACGTTGCTACTGATGACTTGACGACTACTTTAAATTCTGCTGATGACTTGATGGCTATTTGCCTTGCTAATGAAAACTTGACGGCTGATTGGCTTCATAATTATGACTTGACGGCTTTGGGCTTACTACTGGTGACTTGGAGGTTGTTTGGCTTTCTCGACTGACTTGACGACTATATGACTTTCTACTAATGACCTGACGACTTTTTTACTGCTTATGACTTGAAAGTTTTTAGGACTGTTACTGATAACCTGACGACAAGATTGACTGCTATTTATTACTTGGCGACTATTTTACTAACTATTTATTACTTGACGACTTTTGAGCTTGCTACTGGTTACTTGGCGGTTTTTTGACTTATTACTAATGACTTGACGACTATATGCCTTTCTACTGATGACTTGCCTTTTTTGTTTCCTACTAACGACTTGACGACTATTTGACTTGATATTACTGGACTACGATTTAGGCTGTTACTAATGGCTTGACGGTTATTTGGCTTGGTTATGATGACTTGACGGCAAGTTTACTAGATGATAATCGCTGATTGGTTTTCAGTTTATGACTTGAAGGGTATTTGGCTTTCTGCTGACGATAAGCCTCTTTTGCGAGCTGTTGACGGCTAGTTGAGTTGCTGCTGATTAATAGACAGCCATTTGGCTTGGAGTTGATGACTTTAGGCTTTTCGGCGGGCTGCCTTTGACCTTAATGCTATTTGTCTTGCTGTTTAATGTCTTGAGGGTTATTGGGCTAGCTTTTGTTTCACTTATAAGCTAGTTAGCGGAATGTTGATGGCATGATAGCTATTTTAGCGGATTTTGTTTAGATGCTACGAGTTAGCGGGCTGCGAGTAATTTGATTGCTAATTAGCTTGCAGCTGGAATTTTGAAGTCTGTTTCGCGGGCGATTTATGACTTGACTGCTTGGTTTTGGTTTTCTGTTGAATTGAAGGCTTTCTTGCGTTATAATTGACTAGGGCAGAGACTTCTGATGACTTGGATGTAGTTTACGAGCTTCTGATGACTTGGGTGTAGTTTACGGGCTTCCATTTTCAATCTGGATATTGCTGGTCTGCTTTTTGTTTTCTCGATAACGTGCTGTTGTTGTCGGTAAGTTGGTTAGCTTGTCTGTCAGTTGTATTTACGGTGTTGTGGTTTTGTGTCTGTTAATGGATTAGTTGTTGTTGGTTGGTCGGTTGTCGGTTAGTGGTGTTAGTTGTGGTTCGTAGTTTTGTGGTCGTTGGTTGGTTGGTCGTCGATTAGTGGATTAGTTGTCATTGGTTGGTCGGTTGTCGGTTAGTGGTGTTAGTTGTGGTTCGTAGTTTTGTGATCGTTGGTTGGTTGGTTGGTTGGTCGTCGATTAGTGGATTAGTTGTCGTTGGTTGGTCGGTTGTCGGTTAGTGGTGTTAGTTGTGGTTCGTAGTTTTGTGATCGTTGGTTGGTTGGTTGGTTGGTCGTCGATTAGTGGATTAGTTGTCGTTGGTTGGTCGGTTGTCGGTTAGTGGTGTTAGTTGTGGTTTGTAGTTTTGTGGTCGTTGGTTGGTTGGTCGTCGATTAGTGGATTAGTTGTCGTTGGTTGGTCGGTTGTCGGTTAGTGGTTTTAGTTGTGGTTCGTAGTTTTGTGGTCGTTGGTTGGTTGGTTGGTTGGTTGGTTGGTTGGTTGGTTGGTTGGTTGGTTGGTTGGTCGTCGATTAGTGGATTAGTTGTCGTTGGTTGGTCGGTTGTCGGTTAGTGGTGTTAGTTGTGGTTCGTAGTTTTGTGGTCGTTGGTTGGCTGGTCGTCGATTAGTGGATTAGTTGTCGTTGGTTGGTCGGTTGTCGGTTAGTGGTGTTAGTTGTGGTTCGTAGTTTTGTGGTCGTTGGTTGGTTGGTTGGTTGGTTGGTTGGTTGGTTGGTTGGTCGTCGATTAGTGGATTAGTTGTCGTTGGTTGGTCGGTTGTCGGTTAGTGGTGTTAGTTGTGGTTCGTAGTTTTGTGGTCGTTGGTTGGCTGGTCGTCGATTAGTGGATTAGTTGTCGTTGGTTGGTCGGTTGTCGGTTAGTGGTGTTAGTTGTGGTTCGTAGTTTTGTGGTAGTTGGTTGGTTGGTTGGTTGGTTGGTTGGTTGGTTGGTTGGTCGTCGATTAGTGGATTAGTTGTCGTTGGTTGGTCGGTTGTCGGTTAGTGGTGTTAGTTGTGGTTCGTAGTTTTGTGGTCGTTGGTTGGTTGGTTGGTTGGTCGTCGATTAGTGGATTAGTTGTCGTTGGTTGGTCGGTTGTCGGTTAGTGGTGTTAGTTGTGGTTCGTAGTTTTGTGATCGTTGGTTGGTTGGTTGGTTGGTCGTCGATTAGTGGATTAGTTGTCGTTGGTTGGTCGGTTGTCGGTTAGTGGTGTTAGTTGTGGTTCGTAGTTTTGTGGTCGTTGGTTGGTTGGTCGTCGATTAGTGGATTAGTTGTCGTTGGTTGGTCGGTTGTCGGTTAGTGGTTTTAGTTGTGGTTCGTAGTTTTGTGGTCGTTGGTTGGTTGGTTGGTTGGTTGGTTGGTTGGTTGGTTGGTTGGTTGGTTGGTCGTCGATTAGTGGATTAGTTGTCGTTGGTTGGTCGGTTGTCGGTTAGTGGTGTTAGTTGTGGTTCGTAGTTTTGTGGTCGTTGGTTGGCTGGTCGTCGATTAGTGGATTAGTTGTCGTTGGTTGGTCGGTTGTCGGTTAGTGGTGTTAGTTGTGGTTCGTAGTTTTGTGGTCGTTGGTTGGTTGGTTGGTTGGTTGGTTGGTTGGTTGGTTGGTCGTCGATTAGTGGATTAGTTGTCGTTGGTTGGTCGGTTGTCGGTTAGTGGTGTTAGTTGTGGTTCGTAGTTTTGTGGTCGTTGGTTGGCTGGTCGTCGATTAGTGGATTAGTTGTCGTTGGTTGGTCGGTTGTCGGTTAGTGGTGTTAGTTGTGGTTCGTAGTTTTGTGGTAGTTGGTTGGTTGGTTGGTTGGTTGGTTGGTTGGTCGTCGATTAGTGGATTAGTTGTCGTTGGTTGGTCGGTTGTCGGTTAGTGGTGTTAGTTGTGGTTCGTAGTTTTGTGGTCGTTGGTTGGTTGGTTGGTTGGTTGGTTGGTCGTCGATTAGTGGATTAGTTGTCGTTGGTTGGTCGGTTGTCGGTTAGTGGTGTTAGTTGTGGTTCGTAGTTTTGTGGTCGTTGGTTGGTTGGTTGGTTGGTTGGTCGTCGATTAGTGGATTAGTTGTCGTTGGTTGGTCGGTTGTCGGTTAGTGGTGTTAGTTGTGGTTCGTATTTTTGTGGTCGTTGGTTGGTTGGTCGTCGATTAGTGGATTAGTTGTCGTTGGCTGGTCGGCTGTCGGTTAGTGGTGTTAGTTGTGGTTCGTAGTTTTGTGATCGTTGGTTGGTTGGTTGGTTGGTCGTCGATTAGTGGATTAGTTGTCGTTGGTTGGTCGGTTGTCGGTTAGTGGTGTTAGTTGTGGTTCGTAGTTTTGTGGTCGTTGGTTGGTTGGTCGTCGATTAGTGGATTAGTTGTCGTTGGTTGGTCGGTTGTCGGTTAGTGGTGTTAGTTGTGGTTCGTAGTTTTGTGGTCGTTGGTTGGTTGGTTGGTTGGTTGGTTGGTTGGTTGGTTGGTTGGTCGTCGATTAGTGGATTAGTTGTCGTTGGTTGGTCGGTTGTCGGTTAGTGGTGTTAGTTGTGGTTCGTAGTTTTGTGGTCGTTGGTTGGCTGGTCGTCGATTAGTGGATTAGTTGTCGTTGGTTGGTCGGTTGTCGGTTAGTGGTGTTAGTTGTGGTTCGTAGTTTTGTGGTCGTTGGTTGGTTGGTTGGTTGGTCGTCGATTAGTGGATTAGTTGTCGTTGGTTGGTCAGTTGTCGGTTAGTGGTATTAGTTGTGGTTCGTAGTTTTGTGGTAGTTGGTTGGTTGGTTGGTTGGTTGGTTGGTTGGTTGGTTGGTCGTCGATTAGTGGATTAGTTGTCGTTGGTTGGTCGGTTGTCGGTTAGTGGTGTTAGTTGTGGTTCGTAGTTTTGTGGTCGTTGGTTGGTTGGTTGGTTGGTTGGTTGGTCGTCGATTAGTGGATTAGTTGTCGTTGGTTGGTCGGTTGTCGGTTAGTGGTGTTAGTTGTGGTTCGTAGTTTTGTGGTCGTTGGTTGGTTGGTTGGTTGGTTGGTCGTCGATTAGTGGATTAGTTGTGTTTGGTTGGTCGGTTGTCGGTTAGTGGTGTTAGTTGTGGTTCGTATTTTTGTGGTCGTTGGTTGGTTGGTCGTCGATTAGTGGATTAGTTGTCGTTGGCTGGTCGGCTGTCGGTTAGTGGTGTTAGTTGTGGTTCGTAGTTTTGTGATCGTTGGTTGGTTGGTTGGTTGGTCGTCGATTAGTGGATTAGTTGTCGTTGGTTGGTCGGTTGTCGGTTAGTGGTGTTAGTTGTGGTTCGTAGTTTTGTGGTCGTTGGTTGGTTGGTCGTCGATTAGTGGATTAGTTGTCGTTAGTTGGTCGATTGTCGGTTAGTGGTGTTAGTTGTGGTTCGTAGTTTTGTGGTAGTTGGTTGGTTGGTTGGTTGGTTGGTTGGTTGGTTGGTTGGTTGGTTGGTTGGTCGTCGATTAGTGGATTAGTTGTCGTTGGTTGGTCGGTTGTCGGTTAGTGGTGTTAGTTGTGGTTCGTAGTTTTGTGGTCGTTGGTTGGTTGGTTGGTTGGTTGGTTGGTCGTCGATTAGTGGATTAGTTGTCGTTGGTTGGTCGGTTGTCGGTTAGTGGTGTTAGTTGTGGTTCGTAGTTTTGTGGTCGTTGGTTGGTTGGTTGGTTGGTTGGTCGTCGATTAGTGGATTAGTTGTGTTTGGTTGGTCGGTTGTCGGTTAGTGGTGTTAGTTGTGGTTCGTATTTTTGTGGTCGTTGGTTGGTTGGTCGTCGATTAGTGGATTAGTTGTCGTTGGCTGGTCGGCTGTCGGTTAGTGGTGTTAGTTGTGGTTCGTAGTTTTGTGATCGTTGGTTGGTTGGTTGGTTGGTCGTCGATTAGTGGATTAGTTGTCGTTGGTTGGTCGGTTGTCGGTTAGTGGTGTTAGTTGTGGTTCGTAGTTTTGTGGTCGTTGGTTGGTTGGTCGTCGATTAGTGGATTAGTTGTCGTTAGTTGGTCGATTGTCGGTTAGTGGTGTTAGTTGTGGTTCGTAGTTTTGTGGTCGTTGGTTGGTTGGTTGGTTGGTCGTCGATTAGTGGATTAGTTGTCGTTGGTTGGTCGGTTGTCGGTTAGTGGTGTTAGTTGTGGTTCGTAGTTTTGTGGTCGTTGGTTGGTTGGTCGTCGATTAGTGGATTAGTTGTCGTTGGTTGGTCGGTTGTCGGTTAGTGGTGTTAGTTGTGGTTCGTAGTTTTGTGGTCGTTGGTTGGTTGGTCGTCGATTAGTGGATTAGTTGTCGTTGGTTGGTCGGTTGTCGGTTAGTGGTGTTAGTTGTGGTTCGTAGTTTTGTGGTCTATCGTGGTCTGTTGTCGGTTAATGGTGGTAGCTTATGTTCGTTGGTTTGTGTTATTTTGTTTGTGATATGTTTTTGTTTACTGTGTACATATACACTTATGCTACACACTTATCTGATTTTCACCATTTCTGGTCATCTAGCTGATGGGTCCTCTAACCGATGTCCTCTATTTGATGGGTCCTCTAGCTGATGGGTCCTCTAGCTGATGGGTCCTCTAGCTGATGGGTCCTCTAGCTGATGGGTCCTCTAGCTGATGGGTCCTCTAGCTGATGGGTCCTCTAGCTGATGGGTCCTCTAGCTGATGGGTCCTCTAGCTGATGGGTCCTCTAGCTGATGGGTCCTCTAGCTGATGGGTACTCTAGCTGAAGGGTCCTATAGTTGGTGGGTCCTCTAGCTGATGGGTCCTATAGTTGGTGGGTCCTCTAGCTGATGGGTCCAGTATTTAATGGGTTCTCAAGTTAAAACGGTCCATTCGTTGATGAAGCCTCTTGTTGATGTTTCCTCATGTTTGATTTTCTTGTTGATGGGTTCTATTGACTACGTAGTGACGATGTTCAAAAATAAACAGTCCTTGCTTATTCCACGAACAAATCATTATCCACACACAGAATCCAGACAACTTTGCCCATTTAAATGTGTGTACCAAAGATAGTTACGTTATACAGTTGAGCTAGTTTATCTTGTGAGGTCTTTACAATAGCCAACACACTGCAAGAAAATTCCTACATCAATAATTAACACAACCGGCCTGTTTTCACAAGAAAGGGAAATAGTTGTTGAACACACCATGCCATGAGTTTTGACATGCGTGTTGTTTCATTATCTCCCCTCCCCTCTCGGTTGTCCTGTGCCACCAGTAGTTTCCCTTTGACCATCTCCCATTGGTCGTCGCGTGAACACGAGCTCAGCTACCCACACGTCAAAACACACCAGCACTAGTTAACCTTGCACTAGACACTGTCCTACACCCATCGAACATACACGAATTTTACACCATCTCACTACACATTGTTTACACGTAGAACTATCACGTACACACAAAACTCCGTCATCACACAACCTACCCAACTGTAGTCACCATACAACATATACATATATCAGTATCTATATATTTGTTAACCTAGCTTAGATCTTTTTAAAACTGTTTTGTATAACTAAAGTATCTAGATCTATCAACATTGTGAAGTACTAAGGGTATAATTCGGAATTCTTTCTCGTAACTTGTTTTAAAAATGTAATACTACATCACACAAATTCAACACGTTTCAATTTGCATTATTTTCTTTGAATTGTTTTAAACCGAAGGTGGATTTTCCCCCATACTTTAAATTTAAGAATGCTTCTTAAACACTTAAACAGCTCACGAAGAAAGAGAGAACTAGTCTTTGAAACTTGATGTATTTTATTAGATAAATAAGATGCCTCTAACGAGGAGCCTTATTTTACTTATTTTGTAAGCTCTCCCCCCCCCCCCCTTTCCACACCCACACCCAAACTACTCGCCCCATCAGTTTACCATAGTGTGGGTGGACAATGGTTGAATTATAAATTTAATATTTGATTTTAATATTACGTTCCAGATTGTCTGCGGGGAGAGGGGAGGGGGGGGGGGGGGGTCGGCATGACGGTGGCCGGAAAGAACCGCAAAGGAAAAAAGCGCAACGGAAAAAAGCGCAAAACAAAAAGCGCAACGGAAAAAAACGCACACAGAAAAAAGCGCAAACAGAAAAAAGCGCCAAAAGAAAAAAGCGCAAAAAGAAAAAAGTGCAAACAGAAAAAAGCGCAAAGAGAAAAAAGCGCACACGGAAAAAGCGCAAAGAGAAAAAAGCGCACACAGAAAAAAGCGCAAAGAGAAAAAAAGCGCAAAGAGAAAAAAAGCGCAAACAGAAAAAAGCGCACACATAAAAAAGCGCAAACGGAAAAAAAGCGCTAACAGAAAAAAGCGCACACAGAAAAAAGCGCAAACAGAAAAAACGCACACAGAAAAAAGCGTTGCGGTTCTTTCTGGGAACCGGGTAACACAGAGAAGTTGCTACAATACGTGTATTAAGCGGTGATACGTCAAAAAAATATATATATATGCCTATGTAATATGCGTGCACACTTACTAACATCAACCGTGGCCTCAGTTATAACAATCAACAACGTCGGCATTCGATCATTTAGTTTTTCCCAATTGAATTCAGCAACATTTTTTTAAGTTTACAAACTAATTCAGATAACAATGACAGTGCTGAAGCGCGGGGCCCCTTCAAGTGCGGGGCCTAGGGCGACCGCCCCGTTTGCCACCCCCTAACGCCGGCTCTGATTATATAGATTTATGTGACAAAACTTTAGAGATTAAACAGCATAAGCTAGAAATCTATATTGCCTAATGCATAATGTAATTATTTCACGTTAATCAGATATTTGATAGATCTAGATCTAGATGGATTTCACTTAGACTTAGTGACTTAGGATTAGGCCTAGAATCTAGAACTAGTAGACTACTTTGCATTATTGGCCTAATATAAACTTCAAAATTCGAGATTGAAAATCCACCGCTTACTAAATTAAACTTCGGACGCAGGTTTTTACTTGGCTAGACTTCTTCACTTCTCTAGAATCAGACACTGCATCTCATCATCTGCTTACGAAGTTGAAGTATGAAATCATTAATTTATAATAATTTTAAAATAATAAGTCCTATGCAGTCTTATTTATGATTAACCATATCCGACTGTAGACTATTCCGATAATTGATGTGTTGGTAGTTTAGTTAGTAGGGCCTATAGATCTAGTCATTTATTAGTTATTAGATAATGGAGGCGAGCGAGTTGACGAGATTCCTTCCATAATATTGTTGACATGGAATAAAAACGTGCTTTTTAGATTTAGACCGTAAAAAAAAATAAAAAATAAAAACTTAAGCCTAAAATTAATTTAGAAATTTTATATTTTTAGAATAAATGCTATAAAAGTTGCAAATCCAGAGAACTTGAAAATAATTTGTTGAGTTTAAGGCTTAAGGCTACATTTCTATTTATTTTCATCAAGCCTAAGTTAAAACCGGATGTTTCACTTTCGTAAGACAAATATTGATTGGCTGTACAGTAACTTAGTGATCGATAACTATTTGTTTACAAAACTTTGCAGATCAAGTTTTTAAATAACAATGCAAATTAAAAACCCCATGACCTAGTTTTCTATTTTTAGCTTACAATGTGTACAATAAAATCAATGTCGGCCTATCCAATAGCAGGATGCCATTGTTTATGTCGCCATTACACGTGAAAACCAAATTGTTTTGGCTTGTTTTTAAATTTTCAATTAGTTACCGAAAATTTTTAAAACATCAAATAGACTCAATCTTTAGTAAAGTCCGAAATAAACCAGACAGACAGGATTTTATAACCATATTAATTGTAACTACGCCGTGCCTGATTTTTAAACTAATTTATACACCTCTCAAATACCTTTGAGAGTTTTCTCGCTCGTGTCCATTAGAGTCAAGTGTTTCTTCCAGACTTTTATCTCCGGGTGGGGAGGGGATGGGGGTGTAGGCCTACACTGGTAAAAGTATGTTTTCTATATTTTCTAAACTAAATTCCATTTTGTTCGGGGGGGGGGGGGGGGGGAGCAGCCCCGAAGAGATGCCTGGAAGAACTCTAGACTAGATCTCAGATTGATGGACTGGATGATCTGAGTATCTCTGTCATCATTTTAAACTTTTGGCTCTAAAGTACTCTAAACTAGTCTAAACTCTAATCTTTTAGTCTTTTACCACTGAGTTTGACTGTACTTAAATATGCTCTTTCAGTTTGAGACTTGAGTGACTGTTACTAACGTGTTAATTCGTGTCAGAGTGTTACCTACTACTAGCAGTGGCATTGCTTGGTTGGGTGTCACTCTGTGCGGTGCCTCACTGTGTCACCCCCTTTTTGTTCACTGTAAATTTTGCAGTTGTTTTCACCCCCCACCCCCACCCCCCAAGGTAAAAGCTTTAAATTGTTCATATTTAGGGGTCGGCGTGGTCGAGTCGGTAAGGCTCATGGTTGCTAAACCGAAATGTCTCGAGTTCGAACCCTCGGGCAGATGAGGCTCGTTAGCTGGGGACAGCCACTCTTCTAGGAGAGACAACTCCAAAATTAAAACAACTGCTGCCTTGTAGTTTGTTCTTGGTTGGACAAAGGCTATGGAAGCAAATCCAAAAAGAAAAGCAGGCTAAAATCGGAGTCAATGGCCTCAATGGCGCATAACCAGTTGACACGTAAAGCTTAATTGTGTTGGAGGCGTGGTCGAGTCGGCAAAAAGCTCATGGTTGATAAATTCGAACAAAGTCACGAGTTCAAACCCACTGGCAGATAAATCTCGATGCCCTTCAACACTAATAATTAAGAACGAAGAAGAAGAAGAAGTTCATATTTAATACTAATGATGTTTATCTTTAGCCGGTTGTTAATACAGCTGGGTGTAACATTGTTTTCTTTATAGTTTGCATAAATTTGTACTTAAAATACTTTTTAACTCTAATTAATCATTGGGAATCATTGAACTGGAGAAAAACATGTATTCTATATATCTTGCCTTTTTTTGTCTTAGTGCCACCCCCCTAAATGGTGTCACCTGGTGCGGTCCGCACCCACCGCCCCCGCCTCACGACACCTCTGCCTACTAGCTACTAGTTATGGCCTGTTACTTCTAGAATAACTAGGCTTAAATAAAAAAAATTATTAAACAAGATAGACTACTACTCTACTAATAAACTAATCTAAATTACTACCTAACAAAAACTAAATTATTAAATTACTTAATCACTACTAAATTACTTAAGAGAACACTTAACTGTTAAGTTCTACTTAACTAATTCACTATGGGATAGGGCCTATCTAAATCTAATAACTAATAAAACTTGCTGGTTGGTAGTGAGTTTAAGCAACACTCAGCCCATATCTTCCTTTTTTAACAGGAGGCGACAAAGGCTGCTTCACACCTACTGATGACATGCTAGTGTATTTCAAGAGGTACTTGTCAGCTAGCTATTCATGAAGGTCAGGGCTTTTCATATAAAATAGTATTATTAGTGATCTTGGTCATCCACCAGGTCTCATTTACACACATGGCAAGAAATGTTACATACATGTTGAAAAGCCCTTTTACTGGCTTTATTATTATGTTTTTAAAAATCTCTAGTTGATGTCATTGTTTAGTGTGCATTTTGATAGGGTGTTGATGTTGACCTTGTGCCTTGTTGTCTATGGTTATCCTGGAAATAAGTTAAAAACTATAAAGACGGTCAAATAAAATAGTGTTGGTACTATCAATAGGCCTACAAAATGGCACTTTTATATTAGTTTGCTCTGAGTTTGAGAACTTACGCCTAATGAATTCATTTATTAAAGCCATTTTGTGACAGTTCCTACTCATGTTCCAAGTATGTCCTTCTTCATGCTCGGCTTGTTTAAATTACTTGTTAAGACAGCAGCTCATTTGCACATTATTTAAATTAAAATCAATAGCTTATCAGACCAAACAGCATTACTAATTAGTCTATTCACTCTAGTCACATATATTACAAATTACTTATAAATTCTATTCTACTACCATTAGTAATAAAACAGATAGTATTAGTTACCTCACAAGTTAAAGACAGTTACAAGTACTATGGACGTTTCGACCCAAGGTCTTCGTCAGCACACAACAGTGTGATTACAAATTAGACAAATAAAGACAAACAGTAACACATTTTTTGACTTAGCTCGACAGTGAAAACACGTCTTGTCTGCTAGCCACGATATCCAAAAGAAAAGACGCGTGAGAAGGACGCTTGGACACCGTATAGGGGTGGGGTTGGGGGCGTGGTGTATGCGGGAGGGGGGGGGGGGTTGTTAGGTGAAAGATATCTGTTCATTCAAGCCATCGGGTGCCCGTGTACCAAATTTAAGTATTAGTCGCGTTTCAGTGCTAAGGCGATTTTTAAAATTGTGGCAAAACCGAACGGCGGTTTTTTTATCTTTTCTACTACCATTGAGTATTAAAAACATCAACATGACTTTTTTTTTTCCAGATATATTTTAAAGCCATAAATTTAAGAACCGCTTTTGAGTTGTTTACTCGTGTGCTCCTCTACAGTAGAGCAGGGCTTAGTTGTCAAGTAAATAATATGGCAGAGCCAAAGCTTATTGTTTTTGATTTAGGTAGGTCAACTGTTTGTTTTTATTTAACACTATTCAGTTTTTCTTTGTAAATCGAAAATCTTTTATTTTTATAATATATTGACTTGTGACAACCTAAATAATGTACCTTTTACTGCATTACAATGTTGCCTTAATTGTGAAAAGGTATTAAAAGCAAAAATGAACAATGGCACATAGTTACCATTTTATCAAAATGTTGTTAATATTTATATAAACTTACAAATGCACCTTATCTCATGCTTTTTTATAACTTTAGATATTTTTGCATCAGTATTTAGATACTATCATATGTAATTTCAGTAATGTATTTTTACAGATTATACGCTGTGGCCTTTTTGGGTGGACACACATGTTGATCCACCTTTCCACATGACATCGTAAGTTGTTTTTTTTCTCAGTTTTAATCCATTCAAAATTATACACAAAATATTACACTTGTAATTCTGAGAAAAAAAATTTGGTAATCTAATAATCCAGTAAGCTGACAAAATCTAGCTATATAAAAGTATTTAGTCTATAACTACTAAAAGCAATTCTAAATCAATTATTTTCCAAAATTTTAAAGAACCCAACCATGTTAATCTAAACTAATAAATGTAAAATGTTGATATGAACATTTTATGTAACTATGAAAGAATTAAAGAAGAAGTATTTTTACTTTAATATTTAAAATGGTACCACATTAAAGTTATTTTACAAATGTAAAGTTTAGAGTTTTAAAAATTTCAGTTTAGCTGGCTTATCTGAGGTGTGTTCTCTTATCAAACTATATTTCCAGTGATGGTAAAGTCTATGACTCTCACAACCATCATGTGAAGTACTACAAGGATGTCCCAGAGATTCTTAACTCGCTGCATAACTCAGGAGTTAAACTTGCAATAGCTTCACGGTAAATCTGATTGTTTTCTTGTAACAAGCCTAGTGGCAGATTAAGGGCTATGTTGACCCAGCTGTAGCCACAGGGCCTAAAATTGATATAAATACATATAAATAGATAGATATATTTTTAAATATGTATATGTAAAAAAAAAAGTAAAGATTCCTCTTGAGACCTAACGATCCATTGGGACGATGAAGTGGAGTTCATGTTTCTTGACCTCGGCATATAAAGGGATAATGTGGTCAGCACTATGCCCAGCCGCCTTTACTTTCCCTAACTTACGTTAGGTACCCATTAGAGTTGAGTGGACGTTCCACTAACTTGAAACTGGATTCTAACTCAAAACTATCAGGTTAGCAGTCCAGTGCTCCACCGCTAGGCCACGCCGTCCCATGTATACTGTTTGAAATTTCTAATTGCAATCTCTGCTTACGATTAGGGCTATAAGATTTGAGTTCATTTAGGAATTTTATTTTACATACTTTTATTTATACGACCAAGAACTCTAATGTAGGTTTACATGAACTGTGCTTTAGGTTATGTTGAATTCTTGTCTTTACCATCAGTACCTGTGCTGTAACTGAAGCTTCAGATCTCACTCGTCTCTTTAAATGGGACCAGTATTTTGATTACAGGCAAATCTATCCAGGGAGCAAGATAACACATTTTAAAAAGTAAGTCTTACTTTCAGATTATTTTTTTAAACAATTATTTCCAATAACATCTTCTTAGTTAAAAAAATTCACTCGAACAATAACTGGAATAAAGGTTTTAAAATAAAATGTTTGTAGGGATGTTATGTTTAGTTTCCAGATGTTTTTTTTATAGTACTTGCATCCCATTTGATTGTGTGATTTTTATTATTATTGGATAAGTTAATCTGGCCACCCCAGTACTTAAAGTTCCTTGACCATTATAGGTCTTAAGATTTAAAGGTGGTTTAGAGTTGAACTAACAATAGTTAAGAAAATTATTTCTCTCTAGACTACACGTGATGAGTGGTATTGCTTATGAAGAAATGCTATTCTTTGATGATGAACATAGAAATATAGCTGATGTTTCATCATTAGGTAAGGCAAACAAAAATATATGTACAAGCCAATAGTAATAATTAAGGATTTATTGATAACATTGTTAATTAGTAAGATAATACATCTGTTATAATAATATAAATAATGCAATAACAATGTTTTTCTTAAAGTTGCTGTATATATTGAAAATTAAAATTGTATAAAATGTTCCCTGGCCAAATCATTATGCCTGTGTCCCTATTTCCTACAGGGGTTGCCTGTCAGCTTGTCCCTCAAGGAATCAACAAAGAATCGTTCCAGACAGGCTTGCAACTTTACAGAAGATTAAAGGATAAACGAGAAGCCAGCTCTAGATAACTAGAACTTTATTTTAGCATTTAATATGTCAAGGGGTTTGATATTATAATAAGATAATTCTATGATGTTTATGCGTTTATATTTAGAATGGTTGAAGTTATCATGTCATTGGTTTATCAATCATACTTTCTGTGATAAGTCTTTAATTTGCTATTTTGTAAATAGCATTCAGAATATTCTGGGATGGATGTTCCTTGCGCATTTAAATGAAGATTTTTCTGTTTCATGTTAAAGTATTTATTAACTCAACTTCAAAAACTAAAATTAGCCACTTTCAGAAAAAAGATTTATTTTTAAGATCTTAATTTTAAGACCTTGTTAAAGTTTTGAAAGTATATTGTATCACTTGTTGAATTCTTTGTTATGGAATCTGGCACACGGTTGAGATCTTTATCTCGTGAATATACAAGTTGAAATATGATCTGAGAAATAAAATATTGTTTTTATAAATAGGCATGTAGCATGTCTTAGAGCTCTATATTCTGACTTTTTTCAATTTGGATGGAGCCGTAAATTAATCCTGTTATGATTATAGATACCGGTGTCCGATAATGGAATCTCCTTTAAAAAAGGAGTGTTGGTAGTTAGTAGTTAGTATTATTGTAATCTCGACTAATGTAATTTTATGTTTAGAAATCCTGTTTAAATCTAAAATTTAGAGTATCAATAGAACGGGTATAGGACAAAAGGCCGGCATGGATAATAGTCCAACAGGGCATGAGACAAACTATAAGGCTGTCTTTAAAAAGGCCAAAAGAGTTGACAAAGATGGAAATCATAATATCACAGAATATGGGTTACTACGTAGCTCTCCTACAGACAACCATCAAAAAAACAAATGCCATGGCATTATCCCCACACATGTAACAAGGTGGAATGTCCAAGAGACAATGCTAGCTCTATAAGGTAAACAATTTGGCCCAAGCGACTGGAGATCAAGAGTTTGTTAAACACAAAAGATCTACATTTAAATATTGCAAAATGTGGGCCGTTTCTCAAGGAACAAATTCAATAGCCAAAAGCATCATTGTCAACACGCAATATGGGAGAACGCCAAGAGATAAAGCTAGATGCATCCTTATAAGATAAACAATTGGGTCTAATCAACTGGAGATATGAGATTGTCTTAAACAAAGGATACGTTAGCGGCAGTATCACCATATTTCTACCAAGCACAGAGATTACAGCGTAAATTTTATAAATTAAAAATTTTTTCCCACCTAACACAGTAGAGCTGGTGAAGTGGTTTGAAGAGATCTATGCATGTGGTCGTTTGCGATTTTTAAATACAAGAGAGATGAGAGTTCTTCTGCTCTTTTCACTGGAGGTCTGGACTGTGCATGACAATTACCTGAATGGCATTCAAAGGACCCAAAACACAGTTGACGAGTGATATAAAAGCTAGCTGGTAATCATTGTAAAAGATCACCCTGGAATCTTTTGGTTTCTTAATTAAACCAGGAACAAGGTACAGTTGAAGCTGAGATGGAGTGCTTGAAGAACCTCCCAGAAAAGGAAAGAAACTTTTTACAGGCCAACAAATGTAATTGTTGGAAATGACACTTGAATTTTTACATGGCTTAGCATACAATTTATGGGACTGTGTGGTCAGAGCTTGGTTTGTATTTAAGACTATAAAACATCAGTGAGTCCACCCAGTTCTGATTGGTACCTTACTTACATTGATGAAAGTAAAGGCAACTGGTCATAGTGCTGACCACACTATCCCTTCATATGCCAAGGTCAAGAAACATGAACTCTACAATACTCTACATCATCTGCCCAATGGATTGCTAGGTCTAAAGAGGAACTTTACATTTTTGCAGCATACAATTTATCTTAATAGGCCCTTTTGTTTTCTATGTTGTGCTTTAATTAATCATTTTGTAACTTGCATTTATTAAATACTAAACATTTTTGTAATTGTCTGCCTTTAAGTTATCTGCGTTGTAGCCTTTCTGCCTCATGCCCAGTCTGTCTTATTGATGTCAGCCTTTTCCCCCATCTTCCTAATTTCCTGTTGGCCTTTTGTCCAGATCCCCGATAGAAGAGATGGCTTAAAATTGAATGTGGGTTGTGTTGATTCATGAAGAAATTTTGTGGTCAAACAGAATGGACTGAAAACACTATAGACACTCTTGATATTTAAAATAAAATTTTACATCTTTTAAGTTTGTGATGCTGTTTCTATTTTAATTCATAAGACTTTTTTGTCAAAACATGTTTGGTTAAAAAATAAATCCAGTCTACAGTCATATATTTTTTTTTCACTTGTTATAAAGTCAATTCAATACAGTACCACATTTTTCAGCCTCAAAGTATAAGATGACTTTAACCAAGTAAAATCATCTTTGATGGGGGGGGGGGGGCATATATCATTTAGGCCTGGTATATGTTCCATACTTTAAGTAGGTTGTGTCTAATACACAATTGTCTTGTATGTCAAAATATTCTGTAACTCATGTATGAGTAGACTGATAGGGTAACTGACAGGTTAACCCTGAAAGTAAAAATGTCAGTTCTCTGGCTTCAAATTCAAGTACGTATATATTTGTATTTGCAAAAATAGAAGCAATTAGCATATAAGAATATAAGCTGGACAAGAGGTGTTAGAAAAAAAATATTTAATTTAATAATGATTATAAATATATTTTAAAAAGTCATAACAATCCTTGATATTTTAGCATATCAGATGTTTTATTTATTTACAAAATATTTTCTTTATCGATGTTGATGTCATCAAAACACATTCCAGTGCAATTTTCAAATGGCCCAAGGTACATAACAAAAAAACTTAAATGATGTGCTGTGATCATGATATTGGTGATGAGAAAATGTATTTAGCTAGTTATTTTTTTACTGTATAATTGAAAATATACCCTTTATTGTAAATACACATTTAAAATGTGTTATGGTATCAAAAGTATATTAAAATACTACTAAAGAAGATAGTTGAGCTTGTTTAAAATGGTAACATTAATGCAGTCCTGAGTTTGATGTAAATGGAGTAGTGAGCAAGGTAACTTCTAATATTGTTAAACAGAACATGACCATTGGTAGACACAATAAACACTAAGTGTTAATTAAACAGAATGTCTAACTAATGCTGCATCTATTGTTCAGCCTTGATTTGTATAACATAATATTACATTCATAACAGATTATGTCATGTATCATGGTTTTCAAAAAAAAAAAATCTCATTTTGGTTCATATAATATGAGCAGTATGTGATTAGAACTCTTCAGGTTTTACTTGGATGCTAGCTATAAGATTGATTTTTTTAACATAAGTATGTATAAACAACATAGGCTCAGCAAAATACAGAGTTATAGTTGTACATTAAAAACACTTCACATGTGTTGCTGGGAAAGGCCTTGTGCTATTTTTATATTTAAAGGGGTGTTTTTTTAGAATAATGTCATGAAGTATTTACTTTGTTTTAAATTTAAATTAATAGAATATTCAAGTTGATTTGCTTTTGATATTGCAAACTTGTAATTAATTATTAGGCATAAGTTTGACATTTATTAGTTCAATTACACACTGACATTTTAAAATCATGTCTGGGTATATATATAGTAACATTGTTATTGCTGGAATGAGTAAATCTTCTCCAGCTTTTAACTCCTGGTAAGTTCTGAGCCCAGGAGACGACTAACATCATCAAGAGTGTGTAGATGCTGCAGATTTGAATGCTTCAGCTAATGAGTATGTCTCACGCAGTTGTTCCTTTCTTGTATTTTGACATCCTGTGAATAGTATTAATCTAGTTTGAAGTTAATTACTTTTCTAATAAATTTAAAAAAGAAAAGAATAATCACATTATATTGTGCCCACACAAGATGTTACAATAAAAGAAATAGATAGGCCCTGTCAGAAACTCTTTTTACTATTCAAGCAGTTTTAACATTAACAGTCCTGACAAAGTAACACCCTTAGAATTTCTTAAGTAGCCATGTTTAAACCTTCCTTATCACAAGTTAAAAGCTGTTAACAATTTTAAAATATAGAAAAGAATAATGAAAAGTTAAATTTATTATTTTCAAAATTCAGTAATAATTTTCTAAAATACAACAAAGATTATAAACAGAATATTAATGTAAATGTTTTAATTACCTATGATTCAAGTTAAGGTAACTGACCTAAGAATGAGTTGACTCTCAAGTAAGAAGTTAATCCAGTTTCCTGAGACATCTCATCAATGACCACTGGTCCATCATCCCATAGAAGATCCCAGCCACCAATGCGTTTCTCTTTTCCACTCAAGCTAATTTGAAAGTTTTATTACTAAAAATATCTTTCCATTCCAGCTGATTAGAAAATTTTGTTACCAAAAATATATTTCCACTCAAACTAATTTGAAAAGTTAGTAAATAAAAAAAAAAAGTTAACAATTAGTTCTAAAAAAAGAAAAAATGGAAAAAATGGTAATTTCTTTTCGCAGCCTAAATAAATTCAGCTACCAAATAATTGTAACCACTCACCGGTTTTCTAAGTCCAATACATTCAATACATCATTGAGCAGGCCAAACTTCAAGTCATAATCTTCTTGTCCACTTGCAGTCAATGATGGTGATGCATTGATTTCTATAAGCCAGCTGAAATAAGGATTTAATGTTGCATGTTAAACAGGGATACAGATTCATGACATCACAGATATTGAACATTTTCTGACTATGCAATGCAGGTAGTTTAAGATATGTCAATAGCATAATCTTTGGGATTTTTTGTCATAACAGAAATGAAAAAAAATCAACTTTTTACTGTATCTTTTAAAGTAAGGTTATATTTTTAGGGAACTTGGGATTAGAACTTGTGATGTCATTTAAAAGAGGTGAAGGATCTAGCTTTTTTGTAACCACCTGTGTAGGGGAGAGGAGCTAAAAATCAGTTAACAACAATAATAATAATTAACCTTGATTACCAATAGGTACCATTTAAATTAACATAATGAAACACAGTACTTTATAAATATAACTGTATAGTATATATCTGGTAATAATTTTAACTGTATTCAATGTACAAGTGCATTGTTATAGAACAAAATTAAAGAAACTCAAGGTACCACTGTATATATCTTACGGTTTGAGTGTGTCATCCAGCAGAATGTCATAGCCATACATTTCAAAACAATGTTTGTCATTTATGATGACTTTCTGGACACTGTGTAAACTCTTGATAATTATGTTGTCAACAGCAGTGAACATATTCTTTACCTGGCAAAAAAAAATTGTAATAGAGGAGCTCTATGCTAGAGTATGTGGTCCTATTTCTCATTAAAATATAGTTATGGCTATACACTATCTCATCTGTTTTAAATAGAGGTAATCCTGCTGTTGTCAGGGCTAGGTATTGGGTTGGGCTGCCAAAAGAAAACTTTGATTCCTACAAGTACTGGGATCTAATACAGTCTTCAAGGGCTGATTTGTATTTTAAAAACATATTATAAACCTAGAATACATTGAAAACTATAATAATCAATATGATGGATGGAATTTATTTTGTCTACAGGAAATATTTTTTATATTTGTTTAGTTATCCTTTCATTCAGTTTTACATTCATAAAATAGTAAACAGTAATAAAAAAATTGACTAAAATATTTACTTTATTAAAACCATGCCTAGCAACTAAGTACTTCCGGAGCTGTTGTGCAGACCATTTGCATCCTTTCTCTGGATCATAGTCAGGTGATGTTTTCTGCACTGCTACATTAGTTAGATGAATATCTAAACTTGTATAGGAAACAATGTTTAAAAGACCTACAAAAAGGACCATGATTAAAAAATTAAACAATATAGCTAACAAATGAATGAAATTTATTAGGGAATTTTTACAGTAAAACTGAAAAACAATAAAATCTCTTATTTGGATTTATATACCGAGTTTCTTCCAGGCATCTCTGCCCCACCAAAAAAAGACCCCCCCCCCCCCCCGAACGAAATGAAATTTATATAGAAAATATATACTTCTAACAGTGTCTGCCACCCCCCCTCCCAAAGAAAGTCTTCCGCCCCCCCCCCAAAAAAAAAATTACAAGTGCCCCCCCCCCCCCCCCAGGGGAACTTGAAAATCTGGAAGAAACACTGCTTATACACTATTACAAGGATACATGTGTCTTCAAGAGAGTCCAAAGAAAAACGACTGTTAGAGAATCTCGCAAATCCTCCTCTGTATAGCCAGACCTTCATAGGGTTAAACTAAATGATAAAAGAAGAATTTAATTTGGAGACTTAGATATATATTTATTTTAAGCAAATATTTTAACATAATAAAAAATAATTACTTACAGATAATACTAAAACATATATACGTATATCAAATTTTCGCCCGCCAATCAGGTATGGATTATCTATATAACGTTGAACAACGTATGTCTCAGGAATGTCTTTAGGTACATTAGGATCTGCCAAAGGTTGATATTCACCCTAAAAATGTTTTTAAATATTCCTTTTATTAAAAATAGGTATTATTTTATTGTAATTGAATAGGTCATCCCTTTAAGAAAATGTTTTTCTTCAAAAATACATTACCTGATATTATATGATAAGTCTATTAAAAAAGAATGATATAGCTGGATTTGTTTCATGCATTGAAAAATTTTAAAAATTTTAAAAAGTTAAACACAAATACCTAGCACACTATTATTAATTCAACTGTTCTTAAACTTTCAAAATATACCTTCTTCCAATCTGTTATGTCTTTTAGTTTCCGGAATAGAAATATTCCTCTTCCTTGAGATTTGGCTGCAGGTTTCATAATCCATATCATTCCAGGATTGCGTTTGAACTCTTCCACAAATATATGGTACTCAGACTAAATTTTAATTCATAGCAGTTAAAAAAAATTATAATCATAATTTTTTTTTTAAATTCATAAATTATAACTAATGTATTTCTTACAAAATAATAATCATCTTATTTGAATATTTTAAATAACTGATTGTTACTGGTATAAGCCTGTTAAACTGTTTCTACTTGTAACTTACTGGGAGCTCAAATGTAGCAGGAAAGAAGTCCCATCTGAAAATAAATAAAACTGAGAAAATATTGACAGTTTAAATTGTATTGGCAAAGGTTTAATAACTTATACTATACCATAAAATTAGGAGTTGTAAAATTCTGATCCTTAAAAGACAGGACCATATAAAATGAAATACTTACCCTTGGTCTGCTTTACCCAATTCTTTATCAGTTTGTTTTCGGAAACGTTTAAGATTTTTCACCATCAAATTTTTTCTGGTCAACTAAAAGACAAAAATGTTTGAGCTTATATAATGTAAACATATAGGAACTTAGTATTTCTTGTAAATTAAGTATATAATTCTGTAAAGCCAAAATATACAAAAAAAAAAGAACCTCATAATGGTTACGGAAATGAAGTATTTTCTGATGCTCCTGTAAGAACATGTTGTCATAGTTTGCATGTAGCCATTCTCTGTCACACCAGTATAGATCCCACTCACCATCACTAAATATATAGAGATTTAAAACACTTTTACATAAATGCTCATATAGGAAAAATGTATATGAAATTTCTAATTAACAAACCTCAATTAAAAGTGTGATTTGAAAAGACATTTACCCAAAAAAAAATTATAGCACTTCTAAGTAAAGGCAGACCACTCAATTATTTTAAAGATGCTTTGCAATTAAGCCTACCCCTGTACTTCTTGCCATCCAGGTCTAGCTCGAAGAACATCAAGTATTGTGTTTTGGAAAATGCACTTGAATCTTATTTCTCTATCACTGTGCAAGATAGTTATAAAATTAAAGTAAATGTTATTTTGAGATAGAAACTATAATGGTCGACTGTTAAATATATATTTTACCTGATAATTCCTTTCCCTTTCAGTCTACCATAGGAAAACTAAAAAGAATACAAATAGATACATGTTGTATATAATGTTACATATACACACAGATACACACAAAAATTTATTTAGGGCTATAAAATGTAAGGTTGCCATTATTTAAAAAAAACTGATATCATTGATAACTCACAATACATTACTATTTATGATTATATTCAATATCATATGTAAATTAATTTATAAAATATATAGGATTTTATCTTTAGTTATCAATATGTAGAATACAGATGTAATTTTTTTTTTATTCTAAAAACAACATGAGATGTTTTTAGTCAAACTGCTCCACGTAAAAGTGTTACAGTTAATGAATGCAATTATTCAGCTTTATATTATTTGGATAGGTAGACCCTAACTAAATTAATTAACTACTAGCACTAGACAGTAGAATCTAGAATAAACTTGTGACTTACTTTTCCTTTTGCCAGCGCCATAATGTTTTTTTTTTATAATTTATTGTTGACCACTGATGAAAAACTCGGTCAAACTAAAAGTTTTTTTTAATACAACTTTAACGTCTTTAAATCTACTAGATTCTAGTTAATCTTCATTTAGTGACATATTGAGTTTTTTATTTTATTTAATTCAAACCAGTCATCTTCTTTCCTGATCATAATCAAACATGTTGAAAAATCATTATTATTGTATTAGTGACATTAGATGATTATTAGTAGATCTAGTAGTACTAGTACATTACTGACTAATACTGACTACTCACTGACATTAGTTTTTTATTAATTTTTTTTTATAGGCCCCCTAATTTTAAATTTTTATATTTTAATTATTTTAATTCTGGCCTAATAATAATATAATACTAATCTAATTTTTTAATACTACTATGTAACATTGTAACTTGTAACTATACAATTTATTTAGATTATTATTAATAATTATTATTATGTCAATTACAGTAGAGTAAGAGACTGGTTGCCTGCACTATTGTTTTATTACCACTTCTTAACTGTATTTACAAAATTACACTGGAAAGTATCATATAGATCTACAATGTGCTTGCTTTTGCATCAATCAGACCTTTACTAATCTGCCTGGACTATAGAATTAGTATAGCGTCGCTGGCAACATATAAACCTCTTTAGTCTAAAAAATAATTTACAATCTTCTGTTTTTTAAAACGGATGACACTGAAGAGTTCTAAAATACTTGTGGTGCGCATGCGTGTTTTAACATTACCCGATATTTTAGCATGCGGAACAACTCCTCCCGTAAAATCTTTTGACGTATCTCTCAGACTGGGGTTAGAAACAAAATGGCTGCTTACATTGGCCGCTCAACGAAGCAAGCGCTTTTGCGAGCCAAACCGGCTGTTTTTAGCCAACAGGTATGGTCATTCTCTTAACAAAATAATATAAATCAAAGCTAAGTCATGTTCAACTAGTTTTTAACATTATATTAAATTCAGAACACTTTCAGTATAGATAACCTCACTTTGTACCAGTGTCCTTGAGTCTCCTATGAAAAAAATACTTATGAAGTAAAAAATCTAAACAAATGGCAGACCATCATCGTCTTTTTTTTAGTCACATATTTTGTTTTCTTACGCATTGCAAAAACCAATAGCCTATATAATTATCGAGGCCTAGATCTATGTATTATTTACTTTGTGAAATCACTATTTATATAGAATCTACTTAGTCTTGGAATTAATGAAGAAATCTAAACAAATGGCAGGCCATCTCATAAAATATAAAATTAAAATCATAAAATCTTTTGGATGGACTTGTACTTTTTTTGTTACATATTTTTTTCTTATAGATCTACATTACAAAATCAGACATAGTAATCCATGCCTATAACTATACAGTATTTACATTGTGAAACTTTTATTATTATTTAGCCCCCATTTACTTAGTTTTGGAATAAGCCCTATGAATTGTTTTCTTTCTGTTCTAACTTTAGGCAACAATTTTTACATTTGGAAGCAAAACTGGGAAAAAACTCGTAAGTTACTTTTCTTCAATTGCAACTTTACAGATCAAGATCAATATTATATCTAATTAAACGTTGATCACACAAAATTTTATAACAGACTTTTCGTTGAGCATCTCTCAATAAAGTTAAAAGTAAATAAATTAAGTCACTTACAATAGACATATTATAGACAACTGCAATAAACTATTTACTTGAAGTAGAATTTCTTGAAATAGAAAATGAATTAAATTTTGTAAAAATGCTTCCAAAATAAGATGCATTTACACAATGAAATCAAAGGTTGCCTACTAGCAAAGATTTAGGCATGACTCCCTATACCTCTTTTTGGCTGTTAAGAACCTTTTAATATTTCTATTTCCCTGCAATCTTTTATTTATTTTGATATTGCTAGGCAACAATGGCAACAAAAGCTGGAGATTGAACTAGATGCAAGTGTTTGAAATCTGATTATAGATTTTGATAAATATCAGCTTATTTCATAACCATAATACATGTTTGATAGAGAAGTTTCATTTTATTTATTCATTTCTCAAGGCATGGATATTAGGCTCAATAGCTGCTGGTGGTGGCGTTGTGATAGGCACAGCAATGGCACAACCAACGTTTGCAAGTGATTTAGTTCTTCACCCTCCAAAGTTTCCCTGGAGTCATAATGGGTTATTACAAACACTGGACCATGCAAGGTATTTCATTAACTCAATCCATCTCATTTAGTTACTGTTAAATTTACTCTGTCTTCTAGTATTTAATATTTTACAATTTATTATTCAATACCATTTCTTTTCTTAATCCTCAGTGTGAGACGTGGATATCAGGTGTACAAGCAGGTGTGTGCAGCTTGCCACAGCATGAAATTCTTGAGTTACAGAAATCTGGTTGGTGTTATTATGACAGAAGAGGAGGCTAAAGCTGAAGCAGAAGAGGTATGTTTCCTTTTGTATTGGCCAGATTCACCCCCCTTCTCTTCTTCCCCCCCTCCCCCAACAATAAATAAGTTTGTTCATTGTGCACAAAATGTTCTGCTTTTGACTTACATTTTTTTTTTTTTACTTTAGGCTTTAGTTGTTGATGGCCCAGATGAGAATGGAGACATGTTTGAGAGACCAGGGAAGCTGTCTGATGCTTTCCCCAATCCTTATAGGAATGATGAACATGCTAGGTCAGCAAATAATGGTGCCTTACCTCCTGACCTGAGTTACATTGTGCTGGCAAGACATGGAGGGGAGGTTTGTGCTCTATCACAATTTATTTGCTGATTTTTGTTTATTCATTCGTATTTTTTAAATTTTATATATATTTAGAATTTTTCTTTCTATCAAATTGTATTTATCGGATATATTTTTTCCCAGGATTATATATTTTCGCTATTAAATGGCTATACTGAACCTCCAGCTGGAGTGAAACTGATGGAAGGACAATATTACAATCCCTACTTTCCTGGTGGAGCTATTGGCATGGCTCAGGCTCTCTACAATGAAATTATTGAATATGATGATGGTGAGTACACATCTCAAATGCTTTATTACTGTATGCTGTACAGAATAAAATGTAATGAAAAAATGTCAAAAGTTGGTGACATTTAATAATAGCAATCTGCACTCTTCATTGTTGAATTGATTTAACTTTTTAACATCACATTTTTCCTATTAAATAAAACAATCAGCGTAGTCTATGAAGCAATTTCGTTGTTCAACACTACCAATGCTAAATATTTTGCTTTATAACACAGTAGCTCATGAAGGACTACTATCCTCACTTCCCTCCTCCTCCTTCCCCCCCCCCCCCCCCCCCCCCCCCCCCCAGAAAGCAGCCGTACATGATTACAGTTTACAGACTGCAATAATAAAGATAAAGCAGAACTTCTTACCTCCCCTTAGTTTTAAAAACTAAATTATCTGCCCCGCCCCTAATAGCCGTCACTAATTTTACCAGGCTCTATGATTGTAAAGTGTGCGTGGTTGGGAGACATAGAGAATTGTATATATATACATTAGATCACACAACTTTACATTAGATCACACAACTTTAAATGTAGTATTTGCAAATGTTTCCTAGGCACACCTGCAACACAGAGCCAACTTGCTAAGGATGTTGCAACTTTTCTCAAGTGGGCCGGGGAGCCTGAACATGATACCAGGAAGCTATATGGATTCAAAGTAAGTTTTACCTTCTATTTTTAATACTGCTGGATGTAAATTTATAACTACATGATGCTTTATGTGATTATTATCATTATTGGTAATAGAAACAGTTTTGGTGATTTAGCACAGTTCAGTTTCATTTTTTTTAATTGTGGAATGATCCATATTTACAGGGGTGCCACTTTTCCGGGATATCCCGGATTTCCGGATTCGAGAAGCATATTTTTTTCCCTTTCCGGATTCGCAAGATTTGAGTTTGAAAATTTCCGGGTTTGCATTTAAAAAAAAAATATAGATCGTTTTAAGCTTGAAAATTTTGGCTTGGTAAAAATTGTTTTTATCGTCACCACTCCCGCTAATGGCCTTTTCCGAAAAAATTTAATAGTAAATGACGTCAGCAACAATCTCACGCGTGCGCCAAGGACCAAATACAAATCGGCTGTATCAGATGGGTGAGGCTGTAGACGAAACTTTTTGATGTCATTCGTGGTGTGGTTGTCTGGCTATTTATGACGATATGGGTTTGGGGTAAAACTCGCATTATTTACGTGATGTCAGCAATGGGATACCGCTAGGCTGTGTAATAAAAACAACTAAAGCCTACAAGTACTAGATCAAGCTCACTAGCATCGCCGATGGTCTTTAAAAAAAAAAAACCGAAAGATTTTGCTTCGATCAAAAAAAAATAATTGTTTTTGTATTTGGTATTACCAAAAGAAAAGAAAAAAACTATTTGAAGGACTATTTTATGTATTTTTACCACCTCTTACCCGCTTCTTCAAGGTCGCGCTGACCGTAAGACCTACGTCA
>NW_026731790.1:0-10000 GCF_028476545.2 Physella acuta
GAAAAGTCAGACAAGTCGACCTTCTGTATGGCTATCATACAACTTAGAATCTGCTGTCTGCCATCGTCGTTTGGGTTTGTGCAGTTGAGCGTCTTGCAGCACTGATCGTAGACCCGACTACAGGTCGACTGGCACTTTTTGATATCAAATCCTGGCTTGTGTCGACGTTTATGGTGATCAAAACACCCTTGTTGTCTGTGGTGCGCCTTACTCTCGCAATCTGTTGTTCAAGGGGAGAAAAAAAACAAAGAGATATAGCTGTGAGTATCGTTGTTTAAAAATAAGATTTGTATGTGTGTGAATTTTTAAGCACTAATCAAAACTGAAATTTCAAGATTAAACAGAGCAATGTGATCAGGGGTGATTTCCAGTCAATACTCCTCCCCCTTACCTGGAGATATGCGCCTCTCCCCGAACATCAACCCACGGATACACCCCCCCCCCCCCCCCCGCTCACGTGACCATAATCTAGCTATTTAAGTATCTAAAAAAAGGAAAAATAAAGTTTTTTTTGTCCATAGGTTCATTTTCGGGGGAGGGCGGGAGCAGCGGCGTAGCAATTCATTCCGGCGTCCTGGGCGAACTATCAATTTTGCGCCCCCAGTTATATATAGCTATTCACGGTGGTGAAAAAGCATCTGCCCTTTTCTAAAAGTGTAGTAGGTGTCGGTATAGGTGTAGGTGTAGGTGTAGGTGTAGTTGTAGGTGTAGGTGTAGGTGTAGGTGTAGGTGTAGGTGTAGGTGTAGGTGTAGGTGTAGGTGTAGGTGTAGGTGTAGGTGTAGGTGTAAGTGTAGGTGTAGGTGTAGGTGTAGGTGTAGGTGTAGGTGTAGGTGTAGGTGTAGGTGTAGGTGTAGGTGTAGGTGTAGGTGTAGGTGTAGGTGTAGGTGTAGGTGTAGGTGAAGGTGTAGGTGTAGGTGTAGGTGTAGGTGAAGGTGTAGGTGTAGGTGTAGGTGTAGGTGTAGGTGTAGGTGTAGGTGTAGGTGTAGGTGTAGGTGTAGGGTGTAGGTGTAGGTGTAGGTGTAGGTGTAGGTGTAGGTGTAGGTAGGTGTAGGTGTAGGTGTAGGTGTAGGTGTAGGTGTAGGTGTAGGTGTAGGTGTAGGTGTAGGTGAAGGTGTAGGTGTAGGTGTAGGTGTAGGTGTAGGTGTAGGTGTAGGTGTAGGTGAAGGTGAAGGTGTAGGTGTAGGTGTAGGTGTAGGTGTAGGTGTAGGTGTAGGTGTAGGTGTAGGTGTAGGTGTAGGTGTAGGTGTAGGTGTAGGTGTAGGTGTAGGTGTAGGTGTAGGTGTAGGTGTAGGTGTAGGTGTAGGTGTAAGTGTAGGTGTAGGTGTAGGTGTAGGTGTAGGTGTAGGTGTAGGTGTAGGTGTAGGTGTAGGTGTAGGTGTAGGTGTAGGTGTAGGTGTAGGTGTAGGTGTAGGTGTAGGTGTAGGTGTAGGTGTAGGTGTAGGTGTAGGTGTAGGTGTAGGTGTAGGTGTAGGTGTAGGTGGTAGGTGTAGGTGTAGGTGTAGGTGTAGGTGTAGGTGTAGTGTAGGTGTAGGTGTAGGTGTAGGTGTAGGTGTAGGTGTGTAGGTGTAGGTGTAGGTGTAGGTGTAGGTGTAGGTGTAGGTGTAGGTAAAATCCTTAAACTATACATTGCGTATGGAAAAAAAAATGTACTTAACTTTTATGTATTCACCATCTTGTGCCAAAATTTTCGGACAGACACAGTAACCTATTTCTACGGCTTCGTGGAACAAGCCACATCCGATAGCCAGAATTGTACACAAGAAAATTATTTCTTTCAATGGCATGTTGGTTAAAGCCTGCCATCATGGAATAATAATTTTATTTCGAGGTAAACACATTATACTCTAATAACTATCTTGTGCAAAATACGTTTAAAGTTTTATAAACATACAATGACCTAGACAATGAAAGATTTATTTTGAACTGAGGCAATTTAACGCATTTTTATAAAATGCCTAGTTAGGTTATAATAATATCTGGGTTCCTCACTGTAAGTATCCTCTACAGAGGTAGAAAGAGTGGTGGGGGGGGGGGGTGATTATCGCGGGGGAGCTGGTAAATTAGAGGACGGTGATTCATCTGAGGGTTAATAGCAGGAGCTACGGGAGGGGGGGGGGGTAATGACCGGGTAGGAGGGATAAAGACTCGTAATATACACGCCTACTGTCTAAATGACCAAGTGAGACATGTCCTTTGTAAAGAATTTAACAAGGTTTGGTCCATTACGTGGTTGATTCTGGATGACCAAGATAGATGGGGAAGGGGGGAGGGTGGGGTGGTTTGAGTAAACGTGTGATGAACATAGGTGATTTTAAATATAATTATGTAGGCCTATGTTAATTCCGTCAGCCTACATAAGAAGGGGGTAGGCGGTGTAAAACGAATGTCTTTTAAAAATATAATAAAAAGCAAAGTAATTAGTAGTATAAGTATTAGTAGTAGTTTTTGTAATACAAATATTTAGAATATATATATATATATATATATATATATATATATATATATATATATATATATATATATATATATATATATATATATATTGAATTCGTGAAGTTATCTCATATGTATGGAAGTATCTGGATGCTTACGTGGTGAGACAAAATACTGCTATATCAAACACTATGAGAAATAATATTGGTTCTCTACGTGTACACAGTTATTGTTGAGAAGAGTGAGCAAGCGACCTTCAGTTGATGCAACACATTTAACACATTTAACTTAACAGGTTCAGACTTTGATTGGTGCGTCTGTTGGCCCACAACCCGCATCCAGCATGTGTAGTGTAATTTTGTAAACACGCAATAAGGAATGTGATTTTTTTTCTTCCCTGAGAGATATTTATCCGTAATTTTGAAATGCATTTCCATTGAATGTTTTTTTTTTTAAATTTTTTTTTGAAAGCAGAAGTAACTTTCTGAGTGGCTAAAAGGTGTATGTGTGTAGGTTTGTGTGTGTTTGTATGAATCAGAAAAATCAGAAAAATAACATTGTGATCCACAGTATCTTCAGTACTCCTTCTTCGTTCTTAATTTTTAGTGTTGGGAGGGATCGAGCCTTATCTGCCAGAGGGTTTGAACTCGAGCCTTTTTTTTTTCAAATTTATCAACCTATGAGCTTTGCCGACTTGACGATCACAATTAAGGATTACGTGTCAACTGGTTATGCGCCATTTCAGCCTGATTTCTTTTTGGATTTGTCCAACCAAGAACAAATTACAAGGCAGCAGTAATTTGATTTTGGAGTTGTCTCTCCTAGAAGAGTGGCTGTCCCCAGCTAACGAGCCTCTTTTCGGTTTAGCAACCATGAGCTTTACCGACTCGACAACGCCTAGTACAATATTCAGTACAATATTTTAAGGCAGTCACAACCGGAAAGGGATTGTTGAAATCCCTTCAAGCGGCTATTGAGTAAAACATTTGAGTATTAAAGGCTGTCGAAGATAAGGATACGATCCTAGCTGTTTTATGAAAACGAAAACATGGGCCTATAATTAAGTCGTGAATTTAAAAAAAAAATTGATTTCCAAAAACGAAAAAAAAAAAAAAGTTAAAAAAATAATTATTAATTCTGTATTTGTTAAAGGGATAATGCTTTGTTCCAGACCCATTTAAGGTGCTGACTAGAATCATCCTAACGTGACTTCACGATGCCTTGGATGAAAAACTAACAAGAACAGCCTGGTTTTTCACATGACAGTTCATGCACGCAACAAAAATCACTTAGATTTTTCAACGTTAAAAGTATTTGGAAGATGAACACCACAATAATATAGTAAAGGTTTTATATATATATATATATATATATATATATATATATATATATATATATATATATATATATATATATATATATATATACATATATATATATATATATATGTATGTATACATATATTTATATATATATATATATATACATTTATATACATATATATATATATATATATATATATATATATATATATATATATATATATATATATATATATATAGGCCTATATATATATATATATATATATATATGTATATATATATATAATATATATATATATATATATATATATATATATATATATATATATATATATATATATATATATATATATATATCGCAGCGTGTACATATGTAATTTAATAAAATCTTGGAACACCTGTTACAACTTAATGTCAACCTTTTGTGGCGAGTTAAGTCCCATTGTTACATTACAGTGAAGAATGTGTTATTAATTACAGAGGGCCATTCAATTTGAAACAAATTTTCACATCACTATACCGCTATAGACAGAATATCAGCGTGTGCAGTATTGATTAACTGAACTGCCAGAAGTATTTTTTTTTTCTGTACATTTTTACTTTCTCGTATATACGTAGTATAGAGAAAGTATTGTAATCGTGCAAAAAAAAAAAATCGAGATTTTTACAAATCTCGACGTTTTACACCTCACTGATACGGAAAAACATAATTTTGCAATCTTGTCCGTATGTCTGTGTGTGTGTGTGTCTGTGTGTCTGTCCGTGTGTAAACACGATAACTTGAGTACCGTTACAGCTAGGTTGATAAAATTTCATATATAAGTATTTTATCAAAATCGTAGATCCGTATCAACTTTTGAGCGATTTCCGATAACCGGAAGTGGTACTTTTCCTACTTTGAATTTTTCAAAAGCCTATAACTTGAGTACTATTTCAGATAGATAAATGAAATTTCACATGTAAGTAAAAGATCTAATTCTCTACCTTCTGTTAAATTTTGAGTAATTTCCGTTGACTGGAAGTAGTAATTTACGCTACTTCCGATTTCTCAAAAAACTAATGTAAATTTTTAAAGTACTAATAATATTGCGCACTATTATACGCGTTTTTATTCGGCGTTTGCTTGGTGCGCAATGTTTTTTTTATGAGATTCTATTCTATTTTTAAAAGTTTAAGTATTTAAAATGGATTAAAAATCATAACTATATCCCCAGTTACCATCCCCTGTTGTTTTATATAAGAATATTCGAGAAAGTTTAGGGGAGATCACTACCGGTTTATTTCCATTATCGCCTTGGTGTCACAACCTAAATGGTGTCACCTCCTAAATGGTGTCACCTCCTAAATGGTTTCACCTCCTAAATGGTGTCACCTCCTAAATGGTGTTAACTCCTAAATGGTGCCACCTCCTAAATAGTGTCACCTCCTAAATGGTGTCACCTCCTAAATGGTTTCACCCGATGCTGTCCGCACCCCACCCCTTCGTAACGACTCTGCAATTACCCCCCCCCCCCCCCCCCCCACCCCGGCTACCATTAACCCAAAACTACTCCTAACATTTAACCAAACCCCCATCTTATGTTTGGTTTAGAGTTCAGAGTAATAGCATGCCGACACCTCCCCTTGCCTGTTACTAGTGTAGTATGCATTTTAAAATAAGGTGTAATTACTATGTAAGGGAATGAACGAGGGATTAAATAACTAAGGGTAAAAGACAGGGTGGGTGGTAATGAGGGGATTTACTTACAGTAGATAATGTACTAGATCCACAAGGAAGGGCGAGGAATCCAGTTATTTCCGTTCGAACTTTAAAGAAGTCGCAATGAGATTTTTTTTAGAAGTGTGATGAATGTGAACCTACTAAAAAAAACTGACCCGTCTTAATTAAAACGCCTTAATTACACGCCTTAATTAACCCGAATACCATTTATTACATTGCTGTTTTGAACTCTAGTGTACCCTGTTTAAAAATAGTTTTCTTCAAGCTAAAAAAAATGGATTCTTTTGGTTTGAGATTGCGGGCGAGAGTGTTAGGTGAATGTAAGGGGTTGTTACGTTAATGTAAAGGGTTTTTTAAGTGAATGTAAGGGGTTGTTACGTTAATGTAAAGGGTTGTTACGTCTATGTAAGGGGTTGTTACCTGAAAGTAAGGGGTTGTTACTTTAATCTAAGGGGTTGTTACGTTAATGTCAGGTGTTGTTACGTCAATGTAATGTTTTTTTTTGTGACTGTAAGGAGTTGTTACCTGAATGTAAGGGGTTGTTACGTTAATGTAATCGGTTGTTACGTGAAAGTAAACTGTTGTTACGTCAATGTAAGGGGTTGTTTTGTGAATGTAAGGGTTGTTACGTGAATGTAAGGGGTTGTTACGTTAATGTAACGGGTTGCTACAAGAATGATAAGAATAGTCAATCGAAGGTCATATCCGAGAATGATGATACAAGGGAAGTAGCCCCGTTTATAATTTATGGTGGCTGCCTGACGTAGTTTATGCCCCTTTCCTCCAATTTAAAAAAAAAGAAAAAAGATTTCCTTCCCCATTTTTAGACTAGTGCGAATACCGTAAGTTCGGGCTGTATTGGATATATGTATAACCAGTGTTTCTTCCAGACTTTTTTTTCTCCGGGGGGGGGGGGGGGGGGAGGGCACTTGATATTTTTGGGGTGGCGGGCGGTCAACATTTTTCGGGGGGGGGGGGGGGGGGGCGGACACTAGTAAAAGTGTATGTTTACTATTATAAATTCCATCTCGTTGGGGGGGGGGGGGGCGGCAGACTTTCTTCGGGGGGAGGGGGGGTCTTAGCCCCTCCGAAGAGATGCCTGGAAGAAACTCTGTGAATAACAAGAGTCTGTATGGTCAAGGAGGTAGTGTGTGTGTGTGTGTGTGTGTGGTAGGAAGGGGGGGGGGGGGTGAGACAACTGACTTATTGATATCTTTTGGCTAACGGCACGATCAATGACCTTGGTGGTTGTACATTCTTGTGATGGGACAATAATAGCTTGTTTCTTATTCGTCAGAAAGTAAACACTCACTTTCTCACACGCACCCACAGACACACGCACGTACACAAACACATATTTTTGTATACATTAAAATAAAACCTATTCTTTTTTACTTTCTCGTATATACGAAGTATAGAGAAAGTATTGTAATCGTGCAAAAAAAAAAAATCGAGATTTTTACAAATCTCGACGTTTTGCACCTCACTGATACGGAAAAAACATAATTTTGCACTCTTGTCCGTATGTCTGTGTGTCTGTCTGTGTGTCTGTGTGTCTGTCTGTGTGTGTGTGTGTGTAAACACGATTACTTGAGTACCGTTACAGCTATTTTGATGAAATTTCATATATAGGTATTTTATCAAAATCGTAGATCCGTATGAACTTTTGAGCGATTTCCGACAACCGGAAGTGGTACTTTTTCTACTTTGAATTTTTCAAAAGCCTATAACTTGAGTACTATTTTAGATAGATAAATGAAATTTCACATGTAAGTAAAAGATCTAATTCTCTACCTTCTGTTACATTTTGAGTAATTTCCGTTGACCGGAAGTACTAATTTACGCTACTTCCGATTTCTCAAAAAAACGCATATAAATTTATAAAGAACTAATAATATTGCGCACTATTATGCGCTTTTTGCTTTGGCGTTCACTTGGTGCGCAATGTTTTTTTCTACTAGATTTTATTCTATTTTTAAAAGTTTAAGTAAACAAAAATCATGTCTATATTCCGAGTTGCCATCCCACGTAGTGTTGTATTAGAATATTCGAGAAAGTTTAGGGGAGATCACTCCCCGTTTTTTTTTTTATATTCTACAACGCATCCTGTTTAGCTTTTTGTATGTCATAATTAAAATCAGTGCCGGCGCCAGGTTATTTAGCGCCCTAGTCAAAACTTCTTAAAATGCCCCCTTTCATACCTAATTACTAAAACATATGTATAAGAAAAACAATTAATTAAAGGTGACATATTAATTTATTATCAATTGCATACACGTTATAGGTAGACATCAAAATCAAATTTTACTTGCCTCCTTCGTCTCAAAAGTTTGTATTAATTCCTTCAATCCCAGTTTGCAAGCGTAATCACATTTTATTGAAATAGTTGCTAAGTCCACGAGGCTACTTTGTACTTTACGACATAGCCCCCCCCCCCTCCCGAGAGAAAAAAAAAGTCTGGAAAAAAAAACCCCAAAAAAAAAAGTAAAAAAAAGTTCTTGTAGTGGTGGGCTCTCTGCAGTCCTCCCAGGGTGAGTTCCAAAACGGAACTTACATGTTTTAAGCTTGACTGTCTTTAGTTATAATTGTAAATGTATTTATTGTGTGATTATGTAACGATTTTTTTGTTTGTTTTTGATAACTAAAAGGTTATAAATTGTTATATATGAATCCTTTAGGAGAGGGTGAAAAATATGAAAGACAAATTAATCCTTTAGGAGAGGGTGAAAAATATAAAAAGACAATTAATTAGATGTTTAATGTACGACTAAAACTGTAAGTCTACCAACATTAAGTATTGCAATCTACAACGGCTACTGATGTATTTGTTTTTCAACTTGGTAATTCTAAAAAAACCTACCAAACTATTTTGTTTAGAACTTAAGCTCTATATAATTTTTACAATAACAAATAATAACTTAAATTTATATTTAAATGTAAGCGGTCAACCTTAGGTGCAGGAATTTGATATTAATGTAAATTAAGCAACGAATTATCTCCCATGTAAAAATCCAAAAACCAAAACTTTCTTCAAGGGAAATAACTGTCACAAGAATAGCTTAATTAACCAATTTTCACTAAGACATGCTTGAAAAACACAATAAAACGCTCTAAATTATATTGTCTAAAATAATAGCAAATCTTTTATATTAGCTATGAAAACTTGTAAAAACAATATATTTTACCTAATAAATACTTAACTGTAGCTTTCGTTTGAAAGTCTAAAAACGGTAGCTTTATTATAACATACTTCTATTCAATTTTTATGACAAACGTTATTCGCTAATATTTAGGTCTGCAACACCAGATTATAATTTTTATCAGGCTGTTCTTGTAAACCAGGGGTCTCCAAACTTTTCAGTCCGAGGGCCGCATTAACTATCAAATTTCAGTTCGGGGGCCAGTTTCTTCCAGGCATGTCTTTGATTTTTCTGGGCAAAGTTCCTCAGCCATCACAAACAAACGATTTTTCCTTTGACAAAAATATCTCCGCGGGCCGGATGAGAGGACTTCGGGGGCCGCATCCGGCCCGCGGGCCGTAGTTTGGAGACCCCTGTTGTAAACTGTACAAAGTAGAGACTAAAGATTTAAAGAATGCCAGAGTTGTCTACCATTCAGCTCTACCCTGAAGGTGCCCATCTGATAGTAGAGTTGGTCTGTCAGTGGGAGATGACTCTAGAACAGGGGTCGGCAACCTGCGGCTCGCGAGCCGCATGCGGCTCTTTTGATGTCAAGATGCGGCTCTCCAGCTCCTTTCACAAATACTAATAATCTTAATAAAAAAATAAAATACTTGAAATAAAAAAAATGTTAGTGGCTCTTTAAAACCAGGGAAATTTTGAAAATTGTAACTTTTGGCTCTTCCGCTTCGAAAGGTTGCCGACCCCTGCTCTAGAATTTTATCATTTATCTGCCTGTTGTTTAGTTTATATTTCAAAAGATTGTTAAGCTTGAAGTAAACGACAGCTTTGTATAATTTAAAAAAAAAAGTATCCCTGATAATAAAAAAAAAAAAAAAAAGTATCCCTGATAATAAGGAACGTCTTTCAAAACAAAGCAAACACTCATAAATGTTAAAGACATTGCTAGAATTTTTGATTAAATATATAAAAAAAAATTGTAAAGAAAAAGTTTACGGTTAGTTATAATTTTCATCCTATTTGTATCATATATTAATACTTTAACGAGTGGTAATATAGATTCCTAAAAAAACTAAAGATTTTTCAGCTAGAGAACGCCTACTTGGCTTTGTAGTGTGTTCCGTACTGAATTGAAATAATCTAACTTACGATAAACTCGACTAATCGATATACTCTACTACAGGGGTCTCCAAACTACGGCCCGCGGGCCGGATGCGGCCCGCGAGGTCCTCTCATCCGGCCCGCGGAGATCTTTTTGCCTGAAGATCACGGAAAAAAAACGTTTGTTGGTGATGGCTGAGGAACTTTGCCCAGAAAAATCAAAGACATGCCTGGAAGAAACTGGCCCCCCGAACTGAAATTTGATAGTCAATGCGGCCCTCGG